>NW_025799809.1:606812-906812 GCF_021613505.1 Equus quagga
GGGCTAGGGATTGCCGGAGATCTCGGAGAGGACCGGGGCGGGGGGAACTTTCAAAAGGCCGGTCCTGCGACCCGGAGGGGAAGCGCCGGAGCTCCGCCCGGGCAGCAGACAAAACTCTCTGTCTGCCGTTAGCAGAGGGGCCACGCTGAGCATTCACGGCTCCGGGAGAGGCCCGGAGAGAATCCCTGAGGGCGGGGCGACCCCCAGCTGCCGTTGCCCACCCCGTGAGGCTAGGGATTGCTGGAGATCTCAGAGAGGACTGGGGCTGGAGAGAGTTCCAGAGACCCAGCTTAGTAGCCTAGGGGGAAACCCTACAGGCTCACAGCAGCCTTAGGGAAAGCCTCTGCACAGCACCAGTAGAAGGCACCCAGCCGCCAGCCACAAGGCTGGAAGACCCCAGGGCAAAAGCAGCATAGCTAGGTGTACTAACCACAGACTGTAGAAGATGCCAATAGCTCTCCTGGGACCTATAGAGGACAAGTGAGATTTGGTGGGTGCCGACAGCAACGGAGCGACAAATATAAGTGATCCCACCCCTGGCTGCTGGAAAAGCCCATAACACCGTTGCAGACCCCAAGGAGAGAGCACATCTAGGTGGGCTGCAACAGTAGGCACCTGCAGCCTGAAGCCCCCCTGTGACGGCCCCCACGGCAGAGGAGGGAATCCAAAGGGCCACTGTGGCTACGAAGAGGGGCCCAGGCCCAGTTAGCAACTACGGACAGGGTTCCTGGTTGGTGAAATATAAACAGCTGCTCCTCCCACTGCAGCAGCTGAAACAAGTGAAAGGAGCAACTAAACTCTATTTCCATGCGGAGGCACAAATCAACAACATCAAGCAATATGAAAAAATACATTAAATCTCCAGAACAGAAAGAAAGCAACAAATACACAGAAAACAATCCCAAAGAAAATGAGATGTATAACCTAAATGACGATGACTTCAAAACAGCCATCATTAAGATTCTCAATGAGTTAAGAGAGAATTCTGACCGACAACTCAACGAGTTCAGGAGCTATGTCACAAAAGAGTTTGATACGATAAAGAAGAACCAAACAGAAATATTGGAAATGAAGAACACAATAGAGGAGATTAAGAAAAATCTAGATGCTCTGAACAGTAGGGCCGATAATATGGAGGAAAGAATTAGCAATTTGGAAGATGGCAATATAGAATTGTTGCAGGCAGAGGAGGAGAGAGAAGCAAGACTTAAAAGAAATGAAGAAACTCTCCGAGAATTATCAGACACAATTAGGAGATGCAACGTAAGGATTATAGGTATACCAGAGGGAGAAGAGAAGGAGAAAGGGGCAGAAAACCTATTCAAAGAAATAATGGCTGAGAACTTCCCAAATCTGGTGAGGGAGATGGATCTTCAGGTGACAGAAGCCAATAGATCTCCAAACTTTATCAATGCAAGAAGACCAACTCCACGGCATATAGTAGTGAAGCTAGCAAAAGTCAACGACAAGGAGAAAATATTAAGGACAGCCAGGCAAAAGAAACTAACCTGCAAAGGAACCCCCATCAGGCTATCAGCAGATTTCTCAGCAGAAACTTTACAGGCTAGAAGAGAGTGGAATGATATATTCAAAAATCTGAAGGACAAAAATCTACAGCCGAGAATTCTCTACCCAGCGAAAATATCCTTCAAATACGATGGAGAAATAAAAACTTTCCCAGATAAACAAAAATTAAGGGAGTTCATTGCCACAAAACCTCCTCTTCAGGAAATCCTCAGGAAAACCCTCATTCCTGAAAAATCCAAAAAAGGAAAGGGGCTACAAAACCAAGAGCAGAGGAGATAAGTAGAAGGACAACAACAGAGAGTAGCAGCTCTACATCAGAACAGATTAAACCATGGGACGAGAAACAAAGGAAACTGAAGAAAACCGGAAAACAAGACACAAAATGGGAGTGGTAGGCCCCCACGTCTCAATAATCACTCTAAATGTAAATGGATTGAACTCCCCAATCAAAAGACACAGAGTGGCAGGATGGATCAAAGAACAAGATCCAACAATATGCTGCCTCCAGGAAACACACCTCAGCCCCAAAGACAAACACAGACTCAGAGTGAAGGGATGGAGAACAATACTCCAAGCTAATAATGAACAAAAGAAAGCAGGTGTCGCTATACTAATATCAGACAAGGTAGATTTCAAAGCAAAACAGATAAAGAAAGATAAAGAGGGACAGTATATAATGATAAAAGGGACTCTCCACCAAGAAGACATAACACTTATAAATATATACGCACCCAACACAGGAGCACCAAAATTTGTAAAGCAACTCTTAATAGAACTAAAAGAAGACATCAACAACAATACAATAATAGTAGGGGACCTCAACACACCATTAACACCAATGGACAGAACATCCAGACAGAAAATCAACAAGGAAATAATAGAATTAAATGAAAAATTAGACCAGATGGACTTAATAGATATATATAGAACACTTCATCCAAAAACAGCAGGTTACACATTCTTCTCAAGTGCACATGGAACATTCTCAAGGATTGACCATATTTTGGGAACCAAAGCAAACATCAATAAATACAAGAGAGTTGAAATAATATCAAGCATCTTTTCTGATCATAACGCTATTAAACTAGAAATCAACTACAAGAAAAAAGCAGAGAAAGGTGCAAAAATGTGGAGACTAAACAACACGCTTCTCAACAAACAATGGATCATTGAAGAAATTAAAGAAGAAATCAAATATTATCTGGAGACAAATGAAAATGAGAACACGACATACCAAATCATTTGGGATGCAGCAAAAGCAGTCCTAAGAGGGAAATTCATCGCAATACAGGCTCACCTCACTAAACAAGAAAAAGCTCACGTAAGCAACCTCAAACGACACCTAACGGAACTAGAAAAAGAAGAACAAACAAAGCCCAGAGTCAGTAGAAGGAGGGAAATAATAAAAATAAGAGCAGAAATAAACGATATTGAAACAAAAAAGACAATAGAAAGGATCAATGAAACAAAGAGTTGGTTCTTCGAAAGAATTAACAAAATTGACAAACCCCTAGCCAGACTCACCAAGAAAAGAAGAGAGAAAGCGCAAATTAATAAAATCAGGAATGACAGAGGAGAAATCACAACAGATACCAATGAAATACAAGAGATCATAAGAGAATACTATGAAAAACTATATGCCAACAAATTGAACAACTTGGAAGAAATGGACAAATTCCTAGACTCCTACAATCTCCCCAAACTGAATCAGGAAGAAATGGAGAATCTGAATAGACCAATCACAAGTAAGGAAATAGAAACGGTAATCAAAAACCTCCCCAAAAACAAGAGTCCAGGACCAGACGGCTTCTCTGGAGAATTCTACCAAACATTCAAAGAAGACTTAATACCTATTCTCCTCAAACTGTTCCAGAAAATTGAGAAAGATGGAGAACTCCCTAACACATTCTATGAAGCCAACATCACTCTGATCCCCAAACCTGACAAGGACAGCACAAAGAAGGAGAACTACAGGCCGATATCACTGATGAACATAGATGCAAAAATCCTCAACAAAATTTTGGCAAACCGATTACAGCAATACATCAAAAAGATTATACACCATGATCAAGTGGGATTTATACCAGGGACACAGGGATGGTTCAACATCCGCAAGTCAATCAACGTGATACACTACATCAACAAAATGAAAAATAAAAACCACATGATCATCTCAATAGACGCAGAGAAAGCATTCGACAAGATCCAACACCCATTTATGATAAAAACCCTCAGTAAAATGGGTATAGAAGGAAAATACCTCAACATAATAAAGGCCATATATGATAGACCCACAGCCAACATCATACTCAATGGACAAAAGCTGAAAGCCATCCCTCTGAGGACAGGAACAAGACAAGGCTGCCCACTTTCACCACTCCTATTCAACATAGTACTGGAGGTGCTGGCCAGAGCAATTCGGCAGGAAAAAAAAATAAAAGGAATCCAAATAGGTAACGAAGAAGTAAAACTCGCGTTGTTTGCAGACGACATGATCTTATACATAGAAAACCCCAAAGAATCCACAGAAAAACTATTAGAAATAATCAACAACTACAGCAAAGTAGCAGGGTATAAAATTAACGTGCATAAATCAGTAGCATTTCTATACACTAACAATAAACTAACAGAAAAAGAACTCAAGAACTCAATCCCATTCACCATCGCAACGAAAAGAATAAAATACCTTGGGATAAACTTAACCAAGGAAGTGAAGGATCTATACAATGAAAACTACAAGACTTTCTTGAAAGAAATTGACGATGACATAAAGAGATGGAAAGACATTCCTTGCACATGGATTGGAAGAATAAACATAGTTAAAATGTCCATACTACCTAAAGCAATATACAGATTCAATGCTATCCCAATCAGAATCCCCAGAACATTCTTCACAGAAATTGAACAAACAATCCTAAAATTCATATGGGGGAACAAAAGACCACGAATTGCTAAAGCAATCTTGAGCAAGAAAAACAAAGCCGGCGGAATCACAATCCCCGATTTCAAAACATACTACAAAGCTACAGTGATCAAAACAGCATGGTACTGGTACAAAAACAGGTCCACAGATCAATGGAACAGAATTGAAAGCCCAGAGATAAAACCACACATCTATGGGCAGCTAATCTTCGACAAAGGAGCAGAGGGCCTACAATGGAGAAAAGAAAGTCTCTTCAACAAATGGTGCTGGGAAAACTGGACAGCCACATGCAAAAGATTGAAAATCGACCATTCTTTTTCACCACACACCAAAATAAACTCAAAATGGATCAAAGACCTAAAGATTAGGCCTGAGACAATAAGTCTTTTGGAAGAGAATATAGGCAGTACACTCTTTGACATCAGTTTCAAAAGAATCTTTTCGGACACTGTAACTCCTCAGTTGAGGGAAACAATAGAAAGAATAAACAAATGGGACTTCATCAGACTAAAGAGCTTCTTCAAGGCAAGGGAAAACAGAATTGAAACAAAAAAACAGCTCACTAATTGGGAAAAAATATTTACAAGCCACTTATCCGACAAAGGGTTAATCTCCATAATATACAAAGAACTCACACTGCTTAACAACAAAAAAACAAACAACCCGATCAAAAAATGGGCAGAGGACATGAACAGACATTTCTCAAAAGAAGATATGAATATGGCCAATAGACACATGAAAAGATGTTCATCATCGCTAATCATCAGGGAAATGCAAATCAAAACTACACTAAGATATCACCTTACCCCCGTTAGATTGGCAAAAACATCCAAAACCAAGAACGACAAATGTTGGAGAGGTTGTGGAGAAAGAGGAACCCTCATACACTGTTGGTGGGAATGCAAACTGGTACAGCCACTATGGAAAACAGTATGGAGATTTCTCCAAAAGTTAAAAATAGAAATACCCTATGACCCAGCCATCCCATTACTGGGTATCTATCCTAAGAACCTGATATCAGATATCTCAAGAGTCCGTTGCACCCCTATGTTCATTGCAGCATTATTTACAATAGCCAAGACGTGGAACCAGCCTACATGCCCAGAAACTGATGATTGGATAAAGAAGATGTGGTATATATACACAATGGAATACTACTCAGCCATAAAAAAAGACGAAATTGGCCCATTCACAACAACGTGGATGGACCTCGAGGGCATTATGTTAAGCGAAATAAGTCAGTCAGAGAAAGACGAACTCTATATGACTCCACTCATAGGTGGAAATTAGTATATTGAGAAGGAGATCTGATCGGTGGTTACCAGGGAAAAGGGGGGGTGGGGGGAGGGTACGGAGGGGGAAGAGGTGTACCCACAACATGACTAACAAAAATGTACAACTGAAATTTCACAAGCTTGTAATCCATCATAACATTAATAAAAAAAAAAAAAAAAAGAATGGGGAGCAGAAGAAGAAAAAAAAAATCACCAATTAAAAGAGACCCTTGCATTGAAAATAATTTAAAAATGAAATCTTTAAAAAGATTAAAAAGTAAATAAGATTGACTTAAAGACATAGGTTAAAAAATAAAAGGATGAGAAAAAGTATACCAACCCACAGAAAGGGAGAAAATATTTGCAAGTAATATATCAGATGAGAACTTGTATCCAGAATATAAAAAACCTTACTGCTCAAGAATAAAAAGACAACCCAGTTTTTTAAATGGTCAAAAGATCTGACTAGACATTTATCCAAAGAAGATATACGAATGGTCAATAAACACAAGAAAAGATGCTCAGCATCACTAATCATTAAGGAAATGCAAATCAAAACCACAATGAGATACTACTTCACACCCACTAGGATGGCTATAATCAAAAAAATGTTGAGGGGAGCGGGCCCCATGGCCAAGTGGTTAAGTTCGTGTGCTCCACTTCATCCGCCCAGGGTTTTGCTGGTTCGCATCCTGGGCCTGGATATGGCACCACTCATCAAGCCGTGCTGAGGTGGCATCCCACATAGCACAACCAGAAGGACCTACAACTAGAATATACAACTATGTCCTCAGGGGCTTTGGGGAGAAGAAGAAGAAGGAAAAAAGAAGATCAGCAACATATTAGCTCAGGCCAATCTAAAAAAAACAAAAGAAATATATCAGGAGCCGTCCCATGGCCAAGTGGGTAAGTTCACGTGCCCCACTTTGGTGGTCCAGAGCTTCACCGGTTTGGATCCTGGGCACAAACATGGCACTGCTCATCAGGCCATGATGAGGTGGCATCCCACATAGCACAGCCAGAGGGACCTACAACCAAGAAGATACGATGTACTGGGGGGCTTTGGGGAGGAGAAGGAAAAGAAAAGATGAAAAAATGTTGGCGAGGATGTGGAGAAATTGAAAGCTTCACACACTGCTGGTGGGAATGTAAAATGGTACAGCTGCAGTCTGGCAGTTCCTCAAACAATTAAACAGAGTTGCCATTTGACCCAGCAATTCCACTCCTGAAGAGAATTGAAAACATATCCACACAAAAACCTGTACCTGAATGTTTCTAACAGCATTATTCATAATAGCCAAAAGGTGCAAACAACCCAAATGTCCATCAGTTAATGAATGGGTGAAATATGTTATATCCATACAATGGAATATTATTCAGCCATAAAAATGAATAAAGTATTAATACATGCTACAACTTGGATGAATCTTGAAAACACGCTAAGTAAAAATAGCCACAAAAGAGTGCGTATTGTATAATTCCATTTACATCAAATGTACTGAATAGTCAAATCTTTAAAGAAAGAAAGTATATTAGTGGTCACCTGGGGCTGGGAGGTGAGGGGAAATGGGAGAGTTGGTGGATGATAGCTAAAGGGTATGGGATTTCTTTTTAGGGGTGATGAAGATATTCTCTTTTTTTTCTGCTTTTTCCCCCCAAGCCCCCCGGTACATAGTTGCATATTTTACTTGTGGGTCCTTCTAGTTGTGGTATATGGGGTGCTGCCTCAGCATGGCCTGATGAGCGGTGCAGTGTCCATGCCCAGGATCTGAACCGGTGAAACCCTGTGCCGCCAAAGCAGAGTGTGCGAACTTAATCACTCGGCCATGGGGCCAGCCCCGATAAAAATATTCTAAAGTTGGTTGTGATTATGGTTGCACAACTCTCTGAATACATAAAAACCATTGAATTGTACACTTTAAATAGATGATTTGTATAGTATGTGAATTATATCTGAATAAAGCTGTTACAAACAAAAAAAGATATGCCAGACAAATAGGAACTCAAAAGTCAGAACGGCAATTTTAATAGATAACAAAAAGAAATTTAAGGCTAATGTAATGTTGATTCCAAAACCAGATGAAAATGAAAATCAAAAAAGTTAGGTCCATTTTCTTTATGAATATATATTCACAGTTAAGAGTATTAACCTAAGTGAATGCAATGGTGTATTTAAAAAAAGACAAGACCACATAAAGTTTATCTCAAGAATACCAAGATATATCGACATAAGAAAATCTATCACAGTGATGGACAAAAAGGAAAAAAATCATCATGATTATTTTAATTGATAAAGAAAACATGGTAAGGTTTCACACCTACTTATGAAAAATGTAAACATCAAGCTATGGATAGAATAATTTTTTAAACTTGGTTGAGGTTTATATATCAAAAATTTACAGAAAATGTTATTCTTAGTGGAGAAATGTTAGATTAAATACATCCCTTTAATACCAAGGCTCAATGAGGAAGCCCATTGCAGTCATAGGGATTCTGGCACGTACTACAAGGAAAGAAAAAACTATAATGTGTAAGAATTGAAAGAGAAGAGGGAAAAAGTCTCCTTTGCAAATGATGTATACCTAGAAAATCCAACGACCAACATACTATTTGACCTATTAAGATTCAGCAAAATTACCAGAATAAGGTCAGCCTGTGAAAATCTAAAGAATATCATTTCACAATAGCAAAAGTTTAAAAGTAGCAAGGAATTAACCCAGAATATACAAGATCTATTTGGAGAAAACTTTAAAATTCCAATAAAGGCAGAAAATGATCCAAGAAACATTTCATGCTTGCAATGAGATGACGATATTACAAAAGCGAACGTTCTAAATTTAATCTGAAAAATCAACATAATCCCAACCAAATTCCACTTGGGTTTTTTGGGGAACCCAAACTTACTTTAAAATTTGTTTGGAAGAATAAGATTCACAAGTAACTAAGTAATCTTTAAAAAGATAAGGATTTTCCCTAACAGGTATTAAGACATTTCACAAAATCATTGTAGTGAAAACTGATATGACCTCAGAGTAATGCAAATGAACAGAGCTCAGAGACAGAGCATGGATATATGGCAACTTAATATTTTATAAAGGTGACATAATGAAAAAGGGAGCATCTATTAGATGGTATTGAGGATACTAGCTCACTGATACAGAGAAAAATGGCACTAGATTCCTTAAATGATAAAAGATTAAAACTATAAATTTAGTGTAAGGAAGTGTGGGAGAATCTCTCTGTGACCTAGAGGTGGAAATGACTTGCTAAACTTCAAAAGTATGAAGCCTAAGGCAAAACAAAATGAATTTGATTATATCAAACTTGAGCATTTCTGGTCACAAAAGATCAATAGGTAAATGACAGAATGGGAGAAAAGATATTTGAAATCAACAAGTGATTAAGTTTAGACCATAGAAGGAACTCCTGCAAATCAATAAGGCAAGCACCACCAATGGAAAAAATGAGCAAAGACCATGAAAAGGCAAATTGCAGAAGAAAGCGAAAAGGTTGTTAAATTCTGTAGTAACTAGAGAAACGGATACTTAAAACAATCACTTCATGCCTTTTAGAATCACGGAAATTAGAAAATTAAACGACATCAAACCTTGAAGGCAGGCGGGCGTCTCGGAACCCTCGTGCACTGCTGATGGGAGTGTAGACACACACTCTGGAGAGCAAAAGCATCTGTGTGCGTGTCACATCTGACCTAGCAACAGCACTGCTTGGTGTAATATCCCAAAGATATTTTCATACAGGTCCATACCGGGCACGATTTGTGATGTTGTGAAGCTGGAGACCACCTGGATATCCATCCCTGGGAGACAAGGTAGGTAAAAATGTGGGGGAGGTACACCATGACGTATTCTGCAATGTGTGCAAGCCACAGACTAGAGGTACACTTAGCCATATGGCTTGATCATAAACATAGAGTACCCAATGAAAACAGTAAGAAACAATGCCTCACTGGGGAAACCATTTATATAAATTTAAGATATACCAAAAACAATTCACATTTTCAAGAACATACAAACAGTTATCCATATTAATCACCATAGAATGGTTGCCTGGTACACCGGCAGGCGGGGAGGGGAGAAGGGAATGAAAGTGGGTTTAAAAATAAAAGAGGGAGGGAGAAAGAGAGGGAGGAGGCAAAGAGAAAAGACAAGAAATGTTAATAGGAAAGACAAAAAAATCACTTTGAAAGGATGCTACAACTCTGTTGGAGAGTTTGATGACTAATATTAGGCACCTGGAATACCATGTGTCGGTGTCGCAATCCAATGTACACATCAGGATAGATGCGGAGAGGGCTGATGGCCACTCTGAGTTTATTGTAACCAGCGTTTCAATATATACATAGCTTACATCTGTTAGACATACACAGGTGTTCTGGATGAAATAATTAGCGAATGCCAAGAATTCTTAGTGATTTCTCAAGGAGCCCTCCCTCAGCGTCTGTTTTGATATTATCATGTTATTGCTGTGCTTGTATATTTTTATCTCGGAGCAGGCAAGGTCTCTTAGGCAACGGTCCCTCCTGCTCCCGATATCGATATTGTTTCTCCATCTGTGCCCCCGGGCGGCCGCCCCCTGTCTTAGGTTGCCCCCCGCCCCCGGGGGGGGGGGGGGGGTCTTACCCGTCATTGGCTAACTGGCCTTCTCACCGCCGGGTCACAGTTTGTTGGCAAGCTTTTTCCAGTGATTATCAACCCTTCCTGTGTCAGGGGCGGTTACACCATGGGAATGAAAAGGGGTGGGGGATAACTTTCAGCTCCAAGGAGTGAAAAATTGTCTAAGAAAAGAAATGCAGTCATAGTACACTACTTGACCCAGGGGTGAATGATATTTATGTAGTCATAATAATGTAAGCACAATATTGATTTAATCAAAAGTTGTAAAACTATATTGGGAGCTGGGAAGGGCAGTGGAGGGGTGTGCAAATGCTTAGTTTTCCTCTTCCATAGTAGGAAGTTAACACTCTTTCTATGGGTAAATCAAGAAAATAGCAGTATATGCATATTATTTAGAAGCTTGTAAGTTAATACCAAACAGCTAAGCGTTGAAAGTGGTTCCCTCTGGAGAAGAGAGAGGCAGAAGAGGAGGGACACGGAGTTGCTGTTTTTGCTGTTGTCCTTTGGCTTTTGTTATATACACACCTTTGGGTAGAATATTAGGATATTTTGGCTGCAAATAACAGCTCAACTCAAATTAGCCAAATGAACATATCACCTCACCTAAGTTCAGGAGTGGAGTATTTCCAGGATTGGTTGTTAGCATGAATGCAAATTCTTTCCATTTTTCTGCTCTGCCAATCTTCCTCTTGTCAGCTTCGAGTCCACAAGATGACTACCATCAGCCAATGATCACATCCACACTCAACAACGTCCGATGGAAAAGGGACTGTTTCTTTGCCTGTGATTCTTTTTATTAATGATCACACACATGCATTTTCTGAGAAGCCTCACAGCAGTGTCATTGGCTGGAAATTCATTATGTGCCCATGGCTACAAGAGCCACTAGTAATGCTGATGACCACCGACTGGCCCAGTCATGATTCGCTGCCTGTGGGGCTGGAGATGACATGCGCCTCTGAAGCACACGGGTTCATAGAAGGGTACACAATTAGGTTGGAGCTGATGACTAGCTGTCGAGAAGTTGGCCAACAGTGTGTTCTACGGGTACTACTTGACTTCAATTGTGTGTAGTGTTACTTCAAAATATTTTTCATTTTGACATTGAATCAGAGAAATAAATTTAAGATATTTGTGAAGTAATAATTAACTTGCATTGTTTTACTTTTCTTTAGTAAATACGCATTAAGTGCAAACAAACTATTCTGCCTTTGTTGGACTATTGTTTAGAGGAGAGGTTGACATTAAAAAAAATTAAAAGGAGAAGCTAAAAATGTATCAAATGATTTTTGTTGTCCTTTTGGCAAATTTTCTGTAATCTTCTGCCACTGCAATCAGCAATGTCATAGTAAATCAATTTACTATTCAATTACCGACCCATTAGTAAATCCGTCTCTTGGATCCACAGACCAACTCTCAGTTGTCTAGCTTTGAGATTATTCATACATTATGTCTTTTGCACTTTTGGTGCTACCTGGGTTGTGTGCGTTTCACTACCCATTATCTTTTTGATCACATAAAGTGTCAGAATTAAAATCATATAACTTTGTAGTCCCATCACCTTTCATTCCTCCCACTTTGCACTTTATGTATAAGCCAGAAGAAACTACTTGAAAGCCCTGAATGCACCATGAATATAATGCAATCACGCATTGCATTGTTTTCATTATCTGAAAACATGGAGACCAGAGTATGTGACAGAAACTGCTAACTGTCTCCCATTATCTGTTCTCCTTTCCATAGTTATAGAACCTAAAAAAAGGGGGTGGGGTTGTGATGCCCAGAATAAAGACTGTATTTCCCAGAGTATTTTACAACTGTTTGTGGTTTGAAGACTATGATGGGGTGATGAAATGTATATGGAAACTTCTAAGAACCTACATAAAATGACAGTTGTTGAGTTCCCTGTGCTCCCTCTCCTACTGTCCAGAATGTGGATGTGATGGCTGGAGCTCTAACCAATATCTTGAACCACGAGGTTGAAGGCTTAGCTTCTAGAGTCCTTGGCTAAAAGTCTGGGCTTTTAGAGGTCTTCTAGAGAAAGAAACAAACTGCTCTATTGTTTAAGCCACTGTTATATTAGGTCTCTGTTACAAGCAGTGGATAACGTTGTATAAACTTTTTAAGATTGTTGGCAACATTACATAAGCTGATACATTTAAAAGCCCTTAGAACAGTGTCTGAGAATAAAGTAAGCACAAAGTGTACATTTATAATTATATATATATATACTTATATTTAAAATTTTATACTCTAGCCATGCTTTGGTAAGATTGTTCCCTCTGCCTGGTGATTTGTTTGGCAAACTCTTATCTCTCCGTAAGACCCCAATCAACCATTTTCTCCCCTGTGAACCTTTTTCTGTTCCCCACCTGGGGAGTTAATTCTTCTTTTGCTTTATACGTGTTCTTAATCTTGTGTCTATTTCATAGCAACTTGCACATTTTTGTTACACATTTGACTCCCTACTAAACCATTCTTTCTCATTTAAAAAAAAATGGAATTCTCTTTCAATAAACATAAAAATCTCATGGCTCATATAGATGCCAATACTGTCTCTAAACCTATTACAATATTCAGCATGCCAATCCTGCAGCCCACCTCCTGCATTCAAAGATCCTGATGCACCACTCCTGGAAGAGAGGTATGCTTCCTCCCCTCCCCTGGGCCGCTCAGCTGACCAGCCGAGACAATATCGATTGGGCTGGGCACTGTAGTAGATGATGCTGGAGAAAGAGGTTTGGTCTCTGCCCTCAAAGGGCCTGCAATGTGCTAAGTGAGATAGAGTCTCAAATGATAATAAGATGTACAGAGTGCACAAGTAGGAGGCATGCGGAAATGATTCGCTTTGTTCTCAAGCACAGGTTAAGAAAAGATGCCTGGAATGGATTTTGAAAGAAAAATATTTCACCCAATCTTTCACCAGAGAAAAGGGAGAAAAGAGCAACAAAAGATAAAACAGCCAGAAGGAATAACATGTGCAAAGGCGCAGAGGCATAAAATACGTGGTTGATTTTAGCCATGAGCATTGACCCAGGTATCCCCAAGTTTCTCTGCAAACACATTCACGAAACATTTCTTAGGGTGAGTGACCACTGCAGATGGCTCATCGCATTGCTCATGTCTTGATTTTTCACTGTTTTAATTATGAAGACAACGTTTCCCTGAGCCTGTTTTCTAGACTCAGTCCCACTAGGTAGTGACTGAATTGTTAATATCACTGTTCTGGAGAAACGCTCCTTGGTGCCAGTGCAAGGCCCCGCCGCTGAGTCGTCCTGCAGTTGTGTGCGTTCAGGAGCTCTTCCTTCTAAAGGCTGATTCTTTTCTCTGACATTCAGAGCATCTGCAAGACTGCCTGGTAAAAACTTCTAGCCATTCAGCTCTTGTTAACAGCAGATATGTCAGTTTCCTACCTTCTGTCTTTCGTCCCTAGCCTAGGGGCAATGCTGCATTCATTTAACAGGAGTCTGGTTTTTTCAGTTCCAGTAACTTCCCCATTGATTATATTAGACTATCTGTGTGAACCAGCTGCCTCTGCCTTCTCTTCTCGAGGACAGAATAAAGGCTCTATATTTCCTTAAGGGCTTTACAAATAATGTAGCTTGGCCCAGGAGTTGAATGAGATCCTAATAGGAGGTTGAACCAAGTGCTCTTTCCTGAGACCCTCAGTAGCTGTGACTCCCACAGGGTCCTAATAAGCGTGGTGTGGCTGTGCTGTCATTTGGCTGGATAGAGCTGCAGCACTCTGCCTGGCAACTCCTTTTAAGGTTGGATTGAGTTTTCTACAGCCTTGAAGGCTGTTCCAGGTCCAAGCACCATCTGTGAACACCTGCCAGTGCAGTTTTCTCTCTGCTTCCGTTGTACTTGACTCACATACCTCTACTGTTACATGTATGACAAGCTGTAGATTTTTGTTTCCATTTCTGGCTGTTCTATCAGGTGTATGTAGCCATCAACCATTATTAGTATTGACCAGTGCCAAAGAATTGAATTAGTAAGAAGTGAGTGTACTGTCTTGTGAATACTCATTCTCTTCACGGAGCCGGCTTACTTGACCGTGGAACCTTTGATGGATAAGACCCAGGTTAGAGCGCTGGTTCTCAGCATCAATCTGGCCATGCAAATATCCTCATTAATAGATGCTTAGCTCCTCCTTGATGAGGATGGCTCGTTCTCTGCACCAGTGTGTCCTTTTGTTCTTTACTGCTGCAGCTATTTTAATGCAGTCAGTCACGGCCTCTAGGCTCGAATTTTGCCTCTAGGTTTGATCCCCTTCCAGGCATTGCTACCTGAGGCAGTGTTAGAGTAATCCTCACCAACAACTTTGTGAGATGGGGACCATTAATATCCCCATTTTACCTAAGAGGAGACAGAGGTAAAAATATTTATGACTCCGAAGCTGCATCAAGAAGCAGTGTAAGAATGGGAAGCATTTGGCTCCTGTTATGACCTGAGCACATCCTCAGGGTTGTATAGAGGCGGTAACGTGATGAGGTTAGGAGGGTGGACACAGAAGCCACATTGCCTGTGTTGAATCCTGGCTGTGTTACTTATTCCCTCCGTGATTTTGGAGGGCAAGTTACATAACCTCTCTGTGCCTTGGCTTCCTCATCTGAAAAAAATGAGGAAATTAATAGTCTTTACCTTTTAGGTTGTTATAGGAATTAAAAGAGTTAATACAGGTGATGCACTTAGCATAGTGCTTGGGCCATGAAAAGTGCTCAATAAGTATTAGCCATTATTATTATTATTATTATTATTAAAACCAAGTTTGCCAGGTAGTAGAAGTGAGGTAAAATGAGGTCTAGGGTCATTAGTCACTGATCACATGATTTCGTACTTGCACAATCCTTTCCAGTGTTCAAAGAACTTTCATATCCCTTACCCTCCGTGATTCCATCACCACAGCACACTGTTGGCTGGTACAGTCAATTGTGCCATCTTCATTTCGTAGATTCATTCATTCAGCTCTATTTATTGAGGCCTCTTATGTGCCAGACACTGCTATGATCTGAGAATTCAAAGATGGAAACTTATGGTTCCTGCTCTTGTGTTAACAAGAACTGTCTTTGGGAGTTGCTTTTGAAGAGACATTTTACTTTCTACACTTTGTTTGAATTTATGTGATAAAAATATATCATTTTTATGATCAGAAAAGAAAAAGTTGTGGTGGCTGGAAGTCTAATGGGGAGGCAGGCATGCAAATTATGATAGAATTGTCATTGTGGGGTATAGACAAGTGTCAGCGGACATATAGGAGTTCCAGGAGGAAGGTCAAAGTAGTGGCATTTAAGGCATCTTGAGTAGGAGTTTGCCAAGTAAATGAAGGGAGAAGGGTGTTCAAGTAGAGGAAGCATGAATGAGAGTGGTGTGTCTTGAGGAAACTACATAACTTTCAGTATTGCTGGACATGAAATGAGGGACAAATTATGTCAGTTAAGGCTGGTTAGGTAAGCAGGAGTCAGATAATGAAGAAATGTACTAGAAAGAGGTGTTCCGAATTTGCCTTACACGTAATAGGTGCCCATGGTCAGATCTGTATCATTCAGTTGGCAGTGTGGACAAAGGGAACTGACAATTTTCTAAAAGGCTAATGCAGTCAAAGCAATACCAATACCAGAACTCAAGTCTTTTGAGCTGAGTTTAGCGGGTTTTCCATTAAACTGTGCTGACTCCTCTACAGAGGAGCAAGATATAGAAGGTCCCACTATTTACTATATTGATCTGCCAGTGTGAATGTAAATTCATGACTAAGACAATGGGAAAAGATTTCACATAATCACTAAGCAACCTAACCTTGTCTTTCACCTCTTTTGGGGGATGTGCCTACTAGTAGATACTTTTCTCTTGAATTCCATCTCCACATCCGAATGGAAGAGAGTTTACCATTCATTTATTCTTCAGATACGTGCAGAGCATAATTTCCACTGAACAATTTGTTCTCGGGCCCATATCCTTTAAAAATTCATGCAGTTTTTGTTAAGTCGAGATTTAATTTCTGTTGATACAGTGTAATCCCATTTCCTCCAGTTCCTTTCATAAGATTAAATATCGAGTCCAAAGATGTCTGGACTGCAGGCTTTAGCAGGAGAGCTTGCTTTCTCTATGGGACAATAACTACCCTCAGCTTGAATACGCCTCTCTTTGCTTCCACACCACTGGCCTCATCAAAGGGCATCAGTCAGCCTAATGTGCAGCAAGCCGGCCCGCAGGGAATCTGCCACTGCCAAAGACAATGCTTTTTCTTCCAATGCTCTCTGCCCAGGGTCCACGCTGTGTGGCAGAAGAGAAGGGAAATAGAGTCCTGCACTATTAGGCCCCTCGCGTGGCTTTTCCTCCCTAAAGCACTGTCCCATTAATCTGGTAGGACCTTATTAGCATTCCCAGGGTTCCCCTAAGCTACCCAAATCCTCATGGTTATGATCCTGTGTTATCATCAGAGCTTTCATCTGAATTCATCCTGGGGATGGTATCATCATTCTGGCAAAATTCATGTCATTGAATGTCTCTTTGCCATCTGTGTTCTACTTCCTGCTTACTGGAACAAGAAGTGCTAAACTATTCTCTCTCATCAATGACAACACCCACTTCTGGGGTTAAGTTCAATTTTTTAAACTATACCCAGCAACATGGTCTTTTATTCATGCGCTTAGTGATTCATTTATCCATTTTTTCCAAGAGTTTATTATATGCCAGCCACTGCGCTAGTTGCTTTAGGCACAGTATGGAACGAAACAGATAGATCCTTCATCATGAATCTTTTGATCTAGTGACCCTGATATTTGAGGAGGGGAGTGTGTTAAAAGTGAAGAACAGCTTGTTAACTAAGACTGGGAGGAAATGTAAGCGTCTACAGTTGCCAACATTGTAATTGATGCATCTTAAGGAAGAAGTTTAAACATATTTTAATGGTTATATATGAGCATGATTGCTATTTTCAGTTTAATTAGAGGGAAGGCAATATGCCGCCTCTTAACATATTGCAGTAGAGTCCATGAGAGTGGGGCTATTTGTTTAAAAGTTAACATGGTTCCTAAAAAACTAAATATAGAATTACCATATGATCCAGCAATCCCACTTCTGGGTATAGATCAAAAGAATTGAAAGCAGGATCTCGAAGAGGTATTTGCACATCCACATTCATTGCAGAATTACACAATTGCCAAGAGGTGGAAGCAACCCAAATGTCCATGTACAGATGAATGGATAAAGAAAATGTGGCACATACATACAATGGAATATTATTCAGCCTTAAAAAAAGAAGGAAATCCTGTCACATGCTACAACATGAGTGAAGCTTCAGGATGTTATGCTTGGTGAAATAGGCCAGTCACAAAAGGACAAATACTGTATGATTCCACTTACATGAGATATCTAGAATGGTCAGATCATGGAAATGGAAAGTAGGACGGTGGTTACCAGGGGCTGGGGGAGGGAGAAATGGGGAATAGTTGTTTGATGGCTATAGAATTTCACTTTTGCAAGATAAAAAAATTCTAGAGATCTGTTACAGAACAATGTGAATATAGTTAACACTGTTGAACTGTACACTTAAAAATGGTTGAGGGAAATTTTTATTTTATGTGGGTTTTTAATTTTTGCCACAATTAAAATAAAGATAAAATAAAAAGTTTTAAAAAATTAACATGGTTAACATGGAAGCAACTGTGAGTATGATAGAATGGCTGGTGAATTGGGGTCAATTAGAAGGTCGAGGTTGCAGAACAGGCACCAACTTCTTACTGTGTGACCTTGGGCTTGCATTGAACTTCTAAGCCTCAGTGTCCTCACTGGTAAAATGGAGATCATGTCACCTACTTCAAAGAGTTTTGCAAGGATTACACGAGGTGATGTGTGTGTGAGCTGGCAGACCCTGAAGCACTGTTCAAATGGACGGCATTTTGATGATGATGGGGGTGGATTTCTCTGTTGTCTGGCTTCACCACTGTTGTGTCCGCCATGTCTGGGCATGGTGGGATGTGAGGCACCAGCTCCACCTTCTTTCTTCCATTTGTTCTGCTATTTTCTCCACTTCAAGGTTGCAGATGTTAAAAGTGGGATGCCTAAACTGGTTGCTGACCTTCTCACCAGCAACTCTTCTTACTGACTTCTCTCCAGGAAAGTTCTGCTTGTCTCCCTTTTCTTATTTTAGTTAATCATAGAATTGGACAGATTAAATACAGACAGATGAGAAAATTGAGTCGCAACACAAGATAGTGGGCTAACTCCTAACGAGGGCACTTAGAGTAGCTAGGACCCCAGCTGGCTCTTGAGGGAAGGAGAAGGTTAGAATAAACAAAACAAGGGGAATGGAAGGAAGGGTTGACATTCCAGGTGGGAGGGAACCTCATGAGCAAAGTTTGTAGGAAAAAATAAATAAGGAAAACTTAGGGCACAAGGAGACACAGGCCTGCTTGAATTGATGAGCCTGAAAGATGAGAAGGGAAGAGATAATGGGGGGTGGGGGGTGGGGGTGGGGTTCAGTAGCAGGCCGAAGGTACTGGATTTTATGCAGGGAGGGCTCCAGTCACTTCAGTTTGAGAGTAGAGGAATGGGCTGTTGAAGGTGGGTTTTAGACAAAAATAATGCATGGGCTTAATGAAATTACAATACGATCTCAATGGGTTATTTAGGAGAACTCTACAAAATCATGCTGAAATTCAACCAGACAAATCATCGAATGAGAATAAGTAAAAAAAAGATTTAAAAGTGTAATGAAAAAGGACTTGCCTTCTCAATAAATGATGGGGGAAAATTGGTTATTCATAAAAAAATAAACTTGGGTTCCCACTTCACACCATATGTCAAAATTAATTCAAGCTTGATTTTTTTTTTTAAAGATTACCTGAGCTAACACGCGTTGCCAATCTTCTTTCTCTTCCTCTTCTTCTTCTTCTCCCCAAAGGCCCCCGGTACATAGTCGTATATTCTAGTTGTGAGTGCCTCTGGTTGTGGCATGTGGGACGCCGCCTCAGCATGGCCTAACAAGCGGCGCCATGTCCGCCCCCAGGATCTGAACTGGCTAAACCCTGGGCTGCCCAAGTGAAATGCGCGAACTTAGCCACTCCGCACGGGGCCAACCCCTCAAGCTTGATTAAAGAGTGTAGTGTAAGAGAAAAATAAAGCAAAAATTGGAAAATAATATAGATAAGTGTCCGCTCTCAGGATGGGTAGGATCTTTTGGAGCAACAGAATCTCTTACACACTGCTGGGGGGATTGTGAATGGCCACAATCATTTAGGAAAGCAATTTGTCCCTATCTTGTAAAGTTGAAGAAGCATATACCTTACAACATGATTCCACTTCTAGATGCACACATGAACTTGAGAAACCATAGTACACAAGGAGATGTGCCCATGAATGACCACAGCACCATTGTTCAAAATAGTAAAATGCTGGAAACAATCTAAACATCACAAAACAAGAGGATGAGTAAACTGCAGAGCATTTATAAATGGAATGCCAGATAGCAGTGAAAGGGAAGGCTCTAAAGGATTCGTATCAACACATCTAAGTTAAAAGCACATCAAGTTAAGTGAAAAATTAAGCTACAGAAGATAACATACAGTATAATACCAATTATATACAATTCTAAAACATGAAAAAAGTTCTTCATGCCGTTTAGGAATATGTACATATTTAGTAAAAGTTTGACATCATGGGAATAAAAAGCACCAGATTTAGGGCCACGGGAACTTCTGAGAAAGAAAGGATGTGACAGGAGAAAGTTACACAGGAGGCTTCCACTGTGTTGGTATGTATTTCTAGAGCTGTGTGGTAGGTACATGGGTATTTATTATATTAGTCACTGTGGTGCTCTGTAAGTCTAAAATGTTTTGTGAAATAAACTTTAAAGGTAATACATATTCCTTATAAAAAATTAAAACAATATTTAAGTATACTATTTAATATTTACCACTTACCTCCAACCCATGCCCAAAGGTATTCCCTGTTAACAGTTCCAAGTATATTCTTCCAGACCTTTTCTGGATATCCACATATTTCATACATCAGGTTTTTCCTAACACAGTAAAGCACTACTTGACCTATAATTCTGTAGTTCTTGCTTTTTTTCCTCTTAATATCACAGACACCTTTCCATGTGTGTACATGTACATCTCCCTTATATTCAATGGCTGCATGGTATTCCATAGTGTGAATGTGCCATAATTTACCTATCCCCCAACTGATACATATTTATGTTGTTTCTATTTTTTGTTATTGAAATTCTGCATTGAATATCCCTAGTGAACCTGAGAAGTATTTTTGTTCTAAAGATTTCTAGGGGGAGAAATTTTTACAGGAAAGCGTTTCTAAGAATTTATGCTTAGCAACGAAAGAAACCCCAAAGGAAATATGGTCTATTCCTTTACGTAAAGTCAATATATAAAAAATTCATATCAGTAAATCACAAAAGCACAAACTATAACAGAAAAATAAGCAAAGAGCACCAATAGACAATTTGCAGAAAAAGAAATATAAATGACTACTAAAGACATAGAAAATATTTTAACTCTTCTAGCTCTGTAGTTAAATAGATGAAAGTTATAATTCATTTCAAATTTTTGGCCTATAAAGTTAGACAAGATGCAAAAGGGTGTAATGGTGTCGGCAAGCAGGACTTAATCAAGAGATTAAAAACATTCATCTCCTTAACCTATTAATTCCACTATTATAAATGTAATTTGAAGAAATAATCAAAGATGTTGTCAGTGGACAATCCTTGTGTGTGTTCTGGGGCAACTGTTCCTTCTCTTCTTTTTCTTGCTCAACACACAGAGACAGCAGAGAGCCCTCAAAATTTATTTTGAGCAACGTGACTCTGATATCCTGACAACCGATTGGACCAGGCAGGGGTACCTGACCTAAGCTGGGCCAGGAATCGTTTTCTAGGAATTTCTAGCCTCACTTTTGGCTGCTTGCTTAAATGCAGACAATGCAAACGTGAGAGCTTGGTCTGCCATTTTGCGCCACGTAGCCTGACCCTCAGAGAAAGACCTTCTTTAGTACGAGAAAAAAATGGAGCACAAACTCAGCAAGGGACGGAGACAAAAAAGACTCGAGGGCTTTCCCGTCCTGTTGCTGAGGCTCAGTGCCTTCCTGCCCAGAATTCTTTTTGCTGAGGAAGGTTAGCCCTGAGCTAACACCTGTGCCAATCTTCCTCTGCTTTATACGTGGGTTGCCACCACAGCATGGCTGACGAGTGGTGTAGGTCCACCTTGGGATCTGAACCCATGAACCTGGGCCGCCAAAGCAGAGTGCACTGGACTTAACCACAACACCAGGGGGCTGGCCCCCCAGAATTCTAATAACAGTTCTCCTCTTTGCTTATTCTGGCTCCATTAAGTCGCTGGTAAGGCTCCTCTGCTCTGACTCCAGAGAGAGAACCGCAGATTCTACCCTTAAACCTCAACACCCTCAATATCCGCAGAGAGTGATGGGAAGAGAGGATCCTAACTTCCAACTCAGAAGGTCTACCGGGGTGGATGAGAAGGAATGGAGGAAGGACTTAATACTGGTTGAGCACTTATTAATAAGATGAAAATAATCTATGTGACTCACTTTGGATAGTTCCTGGCCAGTAGTAAAGAACACCATACACAAACACACAAACAAACCAAAAAACAGGGTACCAAGCTAGGAGTGAATGAAAGTTCTGAGTGTCACAAGGTTCTGCTTAAACATCACCTCCTTTTTTTCTTTTTAATTTTTTTCCATTTTCCCCTCCTGGTCACGAGGTAACACACTGGGCTCTGGGTTTCCATAACAATTAGCCCGTGATCATGACATCTTGTAGTACACCAGAGTGATAGTACTTATCATGTCTTATTCAGATTTGAGTTTCCCCAGAGCACACAGTAGTTACTTAAATGTTTAGAATGAATTCATGAGGGAATGATTAAATAAAATAACGAAAATTTAGTTAGGAAAGTTCTCTGATTTAAGTGTTTGAAAGGCTTATTGAAATGTACTGGCCGTCATGATGGTGAGGACTTCTCATGAAGTTGAGCACTTGCCATAGTTTGCCGACAAAGTCAGTGAATTTCAGTTAATTATAACTTTTTTCCTCTAAAGGGTCAAGACAGAATTTTATACGTTGATGGAGTCTCTTCCAATACTTGTCTTTCAAAAATACTTTTTCATAAATACCTTGTTCCAGTGGCCAACTGGTTTGTCAACTGGGTCACTTACCTTCCAAATCTGAGAGCATAAGCTTTCTTGACTTAGAAAAACTGTCACCAGAACATTTTAAAAAATGGGAAGTGATTACTGCCATTATCCTTGTTTTCAAAGCTCTGTAAACCTAAATTCTCCAAAAAAAAAAAAACACTCTTCACTAAGAAGGTTGATTTGGATCCACAGTGCACCCTAACTCTACAGCAAAGTGCGCTTCTCACCAAAGACAGAATAGGGGTTCTTTCTTATTTTGGGAAGAGAGAAATATTAAGGGAAATGAGCAGGAAAGGCTTTATGTTTTCTAAATATTTTTCACAGCACTATATACAAACCAGATTGCGGAGAACATTTCCAGGGGTAAAATACACAATAAAACAGATCAGAATTGCAGAGCGTGTGTTCTAATCTTGACTTTGGCCCAAGTTCTGCACTTATGACATGTATGACTTGGAAAAGAAACTGAAGCTATCCGTATCTTAGTTTCTGCATCCGTGAAGGGGATAAAAGCACCTACATCAGTGGGTTGTTTTGAGGATTAAACAAGATAACACATGGAAAATGTCTGCCACGGTTCCTGGCTCATAGTGTTCAATGAGTGGGGAGATCATAGTGATGGTGATGGAAGGCTTGGCCCATTGTTTCTATTTTCTTTATGACCTTGTATAAGACATTTAACCTCTTACTAGTTAATTAATAAGTTAATCTTATTAGTCTTCTGTAACATGGAGAAAATAGTAATCTTATATTCAGTTACTTGTACATATCATTAGCAAACAAAGACTGAAAGACAGAGGTAACTTCGTACAGCGTGAATTGGAAGAACTGGGTTCAAATTGTGGCTCTACTAGTTACTAGCTACGTGACACTGGACAACTTCCCTGATCCTCACTTTTCTTATTTATAAATTGGGAATAATACATCTCTACAGAATTAAGGTTCAGATGAAATAATGCATCTGAAAGTGATCTAAATTGCCCTGCGCATGTTTGTAGTTATTACCACCAGCATAAGATTGTATATGTTGTCCCTACTGGTTTATTTTGTTGTAGTAACACTGTGCTCAGATTTAAGTTTTCACCCATTTTGGGTTTTCTTCCCCCTTTAGGACATTTTAGCAGTGATTTACCCTATGTTCATAGATTTTACCCAATTTCATTGATACTTTAAAAACAGTGTTCTCCCTCTACGATAGATAAGAACCCTAGATAACAACATTCAACCATAGACTGCATTTTCTAAAATATGGCCTTAGTGTTTGGAGAGACACAGTAAAAATAACCTATGGAAGAGTGCTGCAGCATGCTAAGAATAAAGCTTATTTTCATGTTTGGTAGGTCACTGCCCTCTCTTTCCTCACGTAGGTGTGTTCCGGGGCACTTAACTCTGCAAGTGTAATTCTCAAGAACGTCTGCTTCACGTCTTAAAAAAAACCCAACAAATAAATTCGACTTGATGAATTACATTAGGAAAGAATTCTTGGCAGGGTCTCTTTAAATGACTTTCTTTCATGCTTAAGATTAGATTTCATCTAAAGATTTCATTTCGTTCAACCCTTAGGAAACCCCAGACTCACAGCCTAAGAGTAACTGAGGCCTGGGGAGGTAAGTGACTTGTCTGTGTATTATTAGTCAGGATTCTTTTGGGTGTAAGTTATCGAAATTCAACTTCAAAGTAGCTGAAACAAAAAACGGAATTTACTGGCACATATAACTAAAACTAGCCTTGGACATAGCTGAAGCCAGTAGCTCCAATCATGTTGTTAAAACTTGGCATTTGCCAAAGTTTCTTCCACCCTACTGGCTTCCTCCATGATGGAGGAGTGGGAGGGAGACGGTCATAAGTAGCTCCAGCTGACATCACTCCTATGGTTTATGATCCAAGGGGAAGAAAGGCACCCTCTCCCAGCATTCGCAGAGCAAATCTTGGGGAAGGTCCAACTGACCCCTTGGGGTCACGTGCCCTTCTCTTTTGGGGGACGGAAAAGGCAAGCAGCATGGTTAACAGTCCCACCAGGATCTCATAAAGTGAGGGGTGTGGTCCTCAAAGGAAAAGGGCATGGGTGGGAAGCATATGTGCACCGCCCCAGGCTAGGCCAGTACCAAAGGCAGGGCAAGGCCTCGAACTCAGGGCCTCAGTCCTACTGCAGTTCTGGAGGTTACAGTGAGGAAGAGAAATAGGTCAGCTTAGAGCAAAAATAGAGTCTCTTTTAAAGGAATACAAATTAGAAGCGAAGATAAAGCTCTGAAATGTTGTCAGATGACCTTTTTTTTTTTTACTTTCAGAAGTATATGAATATTGTAGAATGCAAATCCTTGTTGTTGCTAATCAATGCTGCCACACACATCCCATAATTTAGTGTGGAGGTGGATTGAAAGACATGCTTCTCGTGTCCTTGCTCCTTGTTTTCTTCCTGTCACAGTGGGGTATGCCAGAATAAAATTTCAAGGAAAAAAAGGCAGAGAACGTCTTAAAGAAAAGTTTCTAGATGGATAAAAACTATTAAAATAAGAAGCAAGTGGATGATTGTGGTAATAACTAGTATTTATGGAGCAGTTGACATGAGCCAGACATCGTAGTAAAGCATAGCCTCATTTCAATCTGATGACATCCTGAGGAAGTGTCGGTGGGCTTATTGACGGGCCAGGAGACCACGGCTGTGATGGGGGAGTACTTGCCCCAACTCCTGCTGTCAGAGCTGGGATTCCACCTGCAGTATATCTGATTCCAGAGTCTGTGTTCTCCTCATTGAGCTTAAGTACGATGAATGATAGCTTTAGTTCACTTAATGGTGTAATTTGACTATTTTACAAGCAAAATTATTGCTTGTGGTACATTATTGTGTGTTTTATCCTGGGTGAAATAAAATGCACTTGAAGCTGGCTTTCTCCTTCCTCTGTTTTTTGTTTTCTGTTTTCAATTCTCCTTCCCCATGAGTGACATAGGGCCCCTCTTCCTACCTTGACCCATCAGTGACCTGGGGCCACTCACTGGTAGGTAGAGAGCTGGAGCACCTAAAACTTTTAACTCTCAAGCAGTCATTATACACATTAATAACATGAAAAGCCATGAATAACCTATTACCCTTGAGGCGCCTCTGAAAATGTAACTGCACCTTTAAATTGTGACCCAAGAAAATGTCACTTCTCAGGGTGTTTCCTGTGTTGATAAATGTGGCCCAAAGAAATGTTACACCAAAGTCCTTTGTCCACATTAGCTGAGTGTATACTCCCTTTATTGTTTTTCCTAAGAGAGCAGCTGTCATTCAGGTTCTTTCACTGTTCTTCCCTCTTGGTACACAACCAGCTCCGCGTCCCCTCTACCTCCCACCCACAAGTTGGGCTGGTCTACCGCTGAGGATGATGTCTTATTAGCATAGGTCTTTTCCTCCTCTATTGGTAATTGGTTTGATGATGCTTCTGCTTATTTTCTTAGCCCTTCTCCTTTCACCAGTCAGGCACCATTCGATAGTCTATGTCTTGTAGTCTGATCACATGGCCAGCCTGCCAGTAGATTCATAATAAGCGCACTCTTGATACCTGGGAAGTGAATGCTATCAGTGCTGTCCATTGATAGCAACGGACAGTGTTTTGTCACTAAAATGGCTTCCCAGAAGGCTATAATGTATTTCTTTTCGTATTATCTAGAGTAGTGGTCTCTGAAATTTTTGATTATTCATTCCCATCAGTATACTTTTTAGGAGCAATTCTTAACCAAATATGTGTATATTTATTTATAAAGCTTATACACAAGCTACCATGATAAGCTTATAACAATCACAATACATACCTAGGGTGAAGTTCATAGTTAATGACAGTGGATATAAATCCACATTCAAATAATCTTCTTGATTAAATTGATTATTTTTTAGGCAAAATTTAGTTGATTAGATTATGTTAACTTTGAAATGTGGCTGTCAAAGATCTGATACCACGAGAATCATCAGTTCAGTCATTTGCTTGTTTTCCTGTGGTTTCTTTGCAAAGGACTCTGGCAAAGTCACTTGTCCCTTTTCTATGAGTTAGTTTAATTAAACCTAGATAATATAATCAGTAAATCCACTTAATTGAACCCAGCAATTGCAATAAGTCACTACATGTTGATAGGACTGGCACCACTGCCAACTCTTGGAAATATGTAACTCCCACTTTTCCTTGAGGACATCTCCTATGCTGTTCTAGGCCAAGGGATCATTCCATGTTCTGAGTGCAGGATCACTCATTCCGTATATAAATTATTAGTTGACCTTAATGCCTTTCTTTTTTGATTAGAATTAAGCATAAATAGATGTCCTCAAATTTTCTTCTCTTACGTCCCAACTGGGTTGCCTTGCACTATTCCTGGAATATAAATACCCTTGGGATGCATGGAGGTCCTATAGAAACTATTGGTCCCAGGAATAATTTCTCACAAAGGCAAGGATGTTTCCATTTAAGAAGACCTGCTCATTTCAGTTACTCAGCCATTTTATAGAAAGTGAAATAGTTTTGAAATGAATTGTCCTTATAGAGATGCATAATTTGCAAGCAAAATCCCCACTCTACAAAATGTGAAATGTTCTAAGCAACAGCTGTGAGCATTTCAAATGTGCACTACTCTTTAACGGTTCAACTGTTGCCAAGGGAAATTGAGTTGGCTTTAAAATCTTCCTTGGTTTTAATTCTGCATTTACTGTCAATTAAGATTGAGCAAACAATTTCTGCACGGCTGGGGCACTGAACTTTTCATGAAGACTGGTATGGGAAATTGAGATGTGTAAATGTAAGTTTCTTTTTTTCTTGCTGGGAAAAATTCACCCCGAGCTAACATCTGTTGCCAGTCTTCCTCTCTCTTGTTTTCTCCCTCCCCAAAGCCCCAGTACATAGTTGTATGTTCTAGTTGCAGGTCCTTCTAGTGATTCTATGTGAGCCACCACCACAGCACGGCTACTGACAGACGCGTGGCATGGTTCCCAACTGGGGAACCTAACCCAGGCTGCTGACGAAGCAGAGTGTGCCAAACTGTAACCAGTAGGCCATCAGAGCTGCACCATAAGTTTCTTGAAGGTAGGAAATAGATGGGTATTCTAGCCAGTTTTACAGGTGATAAACTTTTCAGAGCAAAAATGGGTACTATCTGTACAGTGGCCAATCATCTTGAGTCAGTAGGGGGAGCCTGCTACCATCTAAGAAAGCCACCTTTTCCTGTTTTTCATTTCAGTTCAAAACAAGAATATTTTTTTATCTTTCATGACATCAAAAAATTTTTTCCCATTTAAGAACCATTTCTGGTAGTGCACACAGAAATTTGCAATACTTGAGTGTTACCACAAACAGGAAAAATGCAATGCATTTTTTTGTTGTCGCTTGTACATATGGTAATTAGTTTTATTTATATATAGTTCTATTTCCTAACTGTATAGAAAACATGATATAATGCTGATGGCAAAAACTAGGCCACAGAATGACATACATAATATTAAAAAACAAAACGTTAGAGGGAAGTGCACCAAAATACTAACAGTGACTCTCTTTGAGTTAAGGGATTATGAATGTTAATTTTTTGTCTTTTTTGTTTCATTTTCCAAGTTTTGAACAATTGGTATTCTTCACTTTTGTAGTTAGCATTAAGAATTTCTTTCCTCCTTTTTTTCCCCCTTCAAAAGGACCACCACTGTTCTAGGCCAAGTAGCGTGCTTTCAAACAGAGCAACAGTCCAGGAATATTCTCTGGAAATGCACCATTTGGACTAGTGCTCACCAAGGACGCAAACACACCTCTAAATATTTGATCAATTCTAGCTACAGTTAAGTGAGGTCTTTTCCATAAACTCTTTCGTATCCAACTTGCAAATTAAAAGCTGCCAAGCTCGCAGTTCGGAGTTGGGCCTCCCTGAGCTCCGTGGAGAGGAGAGCGGATGCGGTTGATCTCAATAGCTGATTGAGCAGCGCAGACAGCGTTCCCACCCGCATTAGCCACACTGAGCTGGCCTCAGCCAAGGCTTGCAGGAGCTTCAGGGAGCTGATACTCAAAACAGAGGTTGAGGGAAACGGAGACGAGGTGACAGAGAATTCGAAGCGACACCCAGCCCTTGGCCGGGCCCCAAGGGTTCAGATTTCGGTGCCAGGCCTCCCACGAGGTTGAGCGGAGAGCGGCTGCTGGGCTTGCACAGCGGGCTGCAGAGCCCGTCTGCACACGCAGTGGCGCCCGGGTGCGGGCGGGGGCGCTGGTTCCGGACCTGAGCTGGACTCCTCCGGTCCAGAAGGGCCGCCCTAGCAGCCGAACGGAGCGGCATCAGGGCCCAGGGGGCGCCCCCACCCCTAGCCGACCCTTGCCCTTGCAATCCTCTAGCTGAAGACGACCGACGCCCAGAGAATCCGCACTGCGCGGGAACCCAGCCCAACGATCTGCCAGTGGCACACACTTCGGATTTCAGGAGCTCCTCTCGGGCCTGCCGGCCCCGGCGGCTCTCCTCTCTAGCCCACCTAGGCGCCCGGCGGAAGCGGCAGTATCGCGGCCAGAGAGCGCGGCTGCATCCGGGTCCCTCTCGCCTCAGCCCAATCCTCGGCCTCCTCTCTTCCCACCCTCCTGTTTCTCCGCCCCCCCGCCGCCAATCCCTGATCGGCTCTCAGCCGAACATGCTGGCATGGGAGTGAAGGCGGGCACCGGCCAATGAGGCCTCGCTTCCCGTTTGAAGCCGCCAGTGAGTGGGCGCCGGGGGCGGGCGCTGCTGGCCAGAAGGTTCGGTTGCGCGTGTGCCATGGACTCAGCCGCCCGGTGATATTGACAATAGGAGAGAGAAAGGGGCATTGACGGAAACCCACCGCGGGTACCGAACGGCGGCTCTGGCAGCGGCGGTTTCAGCTCCAGCGGCTCCTCCTCCTTCTCCTTCCTTCTCCTCCTGCTGCCGCTGCAGATCCAGTCTTCCTCCCTCCCTTCCCCCCCTCCCCACGTCGTCGCCGTCGCCGCCGGGTCCGGGGCTACGAGCAGAGGCGCCGCCCGCCGGGAATGTGAGCGAGGAGCCACCGGCGGAGCCGCAGCGGGGTCGGTGCCGATTTGATGGGACGGGCCCGCGGGGGAGGATCGTGAGGACGCCGCCGCCGCAGCGCTGAGGTTCAGGTCCGGCCGTGAGGCCTAGAGGCGCCGCCGCCGCGGAACCGGAGGGACGCCGCGCCGGACAGCCGTCGCCCCGGGCTCCCTACCGCTGTCCGGACCTCCCCCCGCACGTCCCAGTCCCGCCACCCGCCCCCGCTGCGGCCCTGTCTCTGGCCTCCCGCCCCTCGAAACCACAGATCATCTTCGGATTTTTCCCCAGAAGCTTCAAGGTAACTTCGTCCCTCCAGCACCACGGCTCGCCCGCTTCCCTCCTCCTCCCCATTCTCCTGGGGAACCTGCAGGGCACCGGCCCTGGGAAGGCCTGGCCCGGGCAGGCGAGGGGTGCGGTGGGGTGGGGTGCAGGAGAGGGAGCGCCCGTCCCACTTGTCTGATTTACCTGCAAATGCTTCTGATGATGCCTCTCGTTCACTCTGTCCCCCTCCCCCCTTTTTCTCCACCTTCCAGCATTGGAGGCCTATTCTTGTCCCCCTTTATCCACTGACGGGGGCGGGGGAAAAAGGGGGATTGGTGTAGTGAGGAGGATTCTTTAGCGGCTTATCTTCTCCAGGGCTTGGGGTGGGGGCTGGGGTGGAGGCAAAGGGAGTATCTGAGCATCCCTACAGACAAACCGCTTCCCTGCCTTTCTCCTCCACCCCAGTACCCTCTTTGGATTATCCTGAGCCTTGGAAATGCCCCGTGCCCGCTGCTCAGAGGATGATAAAGCTTCGGGCGCCCTGGTTCAGGGCGAAACCTGTTTCCCCGGGCTTTGCACGGACCCGCTGCTCCTGCACGTTCAGTTCTGCAGCGCTTTGGGGTTGAGATCCTTGACGTTTGTTCTGGGCCGCGGGCATAAGGGGCAAATGATTTTTTTTTTAAAAGTTAGTACCGATAAATCATCTTTAGAAATGGGAGATGGGGAATAAAGAAGAGACAGAAAGTGTGATGGAGGAATAGGACTTACTGAAATCTTGTGTTGTTAGGGTTAAATGAAATCTGAATAATTCACATACCAAATTGGAAAAGCAGCCCCTAAATTTACAACATACAAATGTGATGTGGAGCTGCTTGCTGATGCAGCCTTATGAAAAATTTTAAGTGATCTTACTTCTTCTATAGCTATTCATAGTTTGCAATTTCATTTTGAATCTGTCACATTTTAAGGCTAAATTAGGTATATTTCTAAAAACTTTTTTTCAAAAAAAGAAGCAAGGAAGACTTCAAAATTCCAAACCTCAACATCATGTGGTGTTGTTTGTTTTTTGTTTATGTTTTTTGTTATTTTTACTTTGTTAGAATTCAGGTAATCCAGGTAACTTTTTGTTCTTACACGTTCAGAAAGAAACTCTTACTCTTTTATTTAGAGATTGAAAAACACTTGTCTTATGTATTGGAATGACAGGTGAGTAATTGCATTTCAGCGTTTCCCCCATATGCATTATTTCTATTTGAGTCTGCCATTAATCTTGCCTGGAGCCTCAATGCCATGAAAATGATGGCATCTGTTTAAATTGGTGAATGAATTTGAGCTTAGTGCTTCTTACTTTTAGGAAGTAGCCTTCATTTCAATAATTTGAGAGGGTTAAAAAAATCCAAAAGAACTGTTCAGTTCCATCAGTTTGATGGAATGAAAGTTAATTTTTGATGATGAACTTCAAGGGAACTCAACTTGGTTGTCTAAGTAGGCTGTGAATTTATGTTTTCATTTCAACTTTGGTGCACGATTTCATCACAGTTTTGTTTATTAAAGATTTAATAACTTAAGACGGCTCCGTTCAAAAAGGAGACTTCTTTGAAATGATTTTAATTATGCCTTTTATGTGTTCTGTTTAAAGTAATCTACCCTGTCCTCATTTGCGGTGTGGTGTGGTTTATCATAACTAACACAGCCCATTGCATTAAAAGTCATGTCTAGATAGTTTCAGTAATTGTAGATTTCACCTTGCTGTGATACACTGGTGTAGATTCTTGAAGTACAGTAAGGGTTTCAACTCTAGAGCCATTCATAATATTAAATATCTTGGGAAAATGTATCAATGGAACTTTTCCAGCAGCAGGATAGCTCCAAAATTACTTTAGGAATCTCAAGTTGAGAAGAGCTTTGCAGTTAGAAAATAAGTAGATGGCTTAAAAGAGTTCTTCAAGTCTAAATGAGCATCTTTAATGCTTCTCATAGCAAGAGCAGTACAATACATTAGAATTACAATATTGCTTATATGGTAGTTATATTCTATTTTTCACCAAATTTTTGTGTTTTCCCATTGAACATATGATTTTTTTTTCTTTCTTTCTTTCTTATTTTTTGATGAGGAAGATTGACCCTGGGCTAACATCTGTGCCAACCTTCCCCTATTTTGTATGTGTGATCCAGCACAGCATGGCTTGATGAGTGGTGTGTAGGTCTGTGCCTGGGGTTCCGAACCTGCGAACCCTGGGCTGCCGAAGCAGAGCGCGCAAACTTAGCAGCTCCACCACCAGGCTGGCCCTAAGATGTGGCTTTTCTTGACTGACTTTTATTTGCTTTCTTTATCACATATTCCGTCTTCATGAATGTTGTATATAGGAAATTTAGAATTTGTGTAACTCACACGTATGCTTCCAGCTGGGGACTGTGTTTATGATACCTCTTTCTCTTCAGTAGGGATATGTCCTCAGCACCAACTACTCCTCCATCAGTGGATAAAGTAGACGGATTTTCTCGGAAGTCCGTCAGAAAAGCCAGACAGAAGAGGTCACAAAGTTCCTCACAGTTTAGGTCTCAAGGCAAGCCTATTGAGTTAACACCTCTGCCGCTGCTAAAAGGTAAGGCTCGTAACCAGGTGATAGATTCCTTTTCAGTTGATCTTTTTATATCTCTATATAAGTTCCTTTTTGTAGAGTTTCCTATTTGTTAAAATTCTGTATTGCAAATTGAAAGGATGGGAGATTTCAGACATGTTGATGTTAGAGGTGTGTGACCAGATACACCCACTTTTCCTTTTTAAAGGGCTCAGTTTAATATAAGTTGCTGTGGACGAATGAAGAGAAACTTAGTATCAAGAGAATCTCTCACACTGATAAGTAGAAAAACTGAATGCTAGAGAAACTTTAAGATGTGTGGGTCTGTTTTTCATTTTTCCTCCTGTTGTCGTTTCGATATATACTTTGTATGCAACAACCACCACAAATTGTACAGACTTAGTCACAGGAAGTAGAGCTAGTCGAAGCGATGGTGCCATTAACTTACATATGGAAAATGATGTTTGAAAGAATTCATTTTTAAAAATCAAGAAAAAATAGTGAGTTAGTAATTGATTACATGCATCCTTGTTTTCAGATAGTACAAATAGAAAACATATATGATTATACATGTTTAATACTACTCTTCTCTTTCCTTTGGACTGAATTAAGGACAAGGTCTTAATATAAGAACTTTTTTCTAAATTAGACCTTTCAACTTTGTTTGGGTATGTAGATACTTTTTGTTCCTTTTAATTTTCATCTATTTTGCTCTATGAACAGGCATTTTTTTGAAATGTATCGGATCATAGCATTTGTAGCATGGAAACTGTGAGGGTAGATTTTTGTCTGCTAAATACTTTAGAGTAAGGAGAATGGGGGCTTGAACAACACAATGCACTTTAGTGGCTCAGAGGAAATTGGAAAACCTGGTTTACTAGTTCGTTAATGAACATTTCTTTCTGTGACAGTTTATGAAATAAAAAGACATTATAAGAAAAACTGGAGCTTGACTAGAAAAGATCCTCAAAATTTAACCTAGGATATTTCAAGCTTTTATTTTTCCCGTGTGAACTTTTTTCGTTTTAGGGGAGAGAGATTCATAAATGAGATTCCAATGTTTATACTTGAAATTAGTGGAAACTAAGTGAATACTGATTACTGTAAGGATGGTATATCTACTGGTTAGTAAAGATTAGCTCTTATGATTTGGGGGGAGAAAATTTTGGCTAAAGCTATTTTTCTGGTAAAAATGAAAATAGTCTTTATGAGGCTTTGAAAGAATAATGAAGGAAAAACTCTAGGGATAAAACTAACCATGCTTGAAATACAAAGTTGGGAGGCATATTGAGTTTTTTAGTAATTTATTTAATCTGAACTAGACATATAATAGCTATTAGCATCTATATCTGGCAAAGGACTTTATTCTGAGTAAGCAGATTAAACTTTTTTAGAGTTAGAAAGAATTTTAAACTTTTTTGTTATATTAATTTCTTGGTGCTCATGGTAAACATTTAAATTAGAACTTAACTGACCACTCATCGCCAGGGTATTGGTTTTGTGGGTAGTAAAAGAGGCATGCATGAGAAGAATTTGGCACATGTTTTAATATTTTGTTTTTCCTTATCTCATTTTTTTTATTGTGATAAAATATGCATAACAAAAAATTGACCATTTTAACCATTTTTAAGTGTGCATTAAGTGTAGCATTAAGTACATTCACAATGTTGTGCATCCATTACCACCACCCATCTCCAGAACTTTTTAATCTTCCCCAGCTGAAACTCTCTTCGTTAAACACCAATTCCCCATTGCCCCCTACCACAGCCCCTTGACAGCTACCCTTCTACTTGCCGTCTCTGTGAATTTGACTGCTCTAGGTACTGCATATAAGTGGAATCTTACAATATTTGCCCTTTTGTGACTTGCATATTTCACTTAGCATGATGTCCTCAAGGTTCATCTATGTTGTAGCATGTGTCAGAATTTCTTTCCTTTTTTTAGGTTGAATAATATTCTGCTGTATGTATGTATCACATACTGTTTGTCTGTCAATGGGCACTTGAGTCGCTTCTACCTTTTGATTATTGTGAATAATGGTGCTGTGAACATAGGTGTACAAATTATATGTTCAAGTCCCTGCTTTCACTTCTTTTGGGTGTATACCCAGCAGTGGATTTGCTGGATCATATGTTTAATTTTTTGAAGAATTGCCATACTGTTTGCCACAGCAGCAGCACCATTTATTACGTTCCTGCCAGCAGTGCACAGGGGTTCCAGTTTTTCCCCATCTTCACCAGCACTTGTTCTTTTCTGTTTTTTTGGTAATAGCCATCATCATAATGTATGTGAAGTGGTATTTCATTGTAGTTTTGATTTGCATTTCCCTAATGATTAGTGATGTTGAGCATCTTTTCACATGCTTATTGGCCATTTGTATATCCTTTTCTCATTTTTTAGTGAAGTGTGGTAGTATTGAAAAATTTCCAAGAATTCTGGTCTCCAAGAATACGATATTTGTGAACTTGTGTATTTTGCCAGCATGGGAGAATTGGAGAGCAACAGGACCATATAATACTACATATATACACAAGCTTAATTCCAGACGGACTAAAGTGATTCTTGTGTAGTAAGCACGTTCTGGAAAAATATTCTGCAAAGTATTCCATAAATTAGGTTTCTAAATCTGTAGAATAACAAGTACAATCAGTTATAAACTTCAGAAGTGTGTATTTGCTCTTGATTTTTCTAGTGACTGGGAAGAGTTTGTTGAATGACACCTGTTTTCCTTATAATGGGTTGACTTTTAGTTGTATGTTGCCTCTCACCAACTTTAGGAAGTAATTTATGGAATGTGAAGAACATACAGGAGCAAGTTCTTGTTTTTCTTTTTGTCATTTCCTTGGGAGAAACCAGAATCAATTATATATACATGATAATGGATATTGATTGAACTTCTGTAGTATTTCTTTGACTAAATGGGAAGGTTTGAGTTAATTTTATTTGGGGGGTACAATATAAATTGTAGTTGAATTTTGTGGGTTGCTTTAAAGAATAAAGTAAAAGATATGTCCTCAAGATCTTTAATTTTAGAGGAGTTTGAAAATGGAAATTGTATAACCTTCGTGATTATGTAACTCCTCTTTTTAATCTGGAAGTAGGTATTCATTAATGATCACTTATTTTCTGTGTGTGCACGATCAAAATGTTTATTATATGCATCGTCATATTTGACTGACTTATAAGTAATACTTAGCATTTTAAAAGTGTCTTCACTTGCAGAACTGTAATAAAGTGAAAGGAAAATTTCATCTATTTTGACCTTTTTCTAATAGGTGGGGTTTTGAGATTTGTACCAATGTTATTTTCTGTAGAAAGCAACACCAGCGGGTAGTTCTGTGTAAATATACGGTGAGTGACCTGGCTTTTCCTCAGCTGTGTATGTATATGAAATTGCAGGATAAACCTTGAAATATAGACGTTGAAATCTTCTCCATCTTTATATACTTCTGAAAATGTTTTCAAAGAGTCCTAAAGTTTTTGAGCTTAAAAGACTCGTACTCGTTTTACTGATGAACAAAATCCAGTAGAAGTTTAGCGCCTTCTGTGCTTGGTCACAAGCTAAAGACGTGGGTGCTTGCCTTGTGCCCACACAGCGGGACACGAGCCGACTGCGGCAGTGATGTGGGTGAGGCCCGAATCAGGACCATCGAACTAAACACTTAGGCAAATAGACACACATTTATTATAATACTAATAATACTACTAATAGTGAGTGGTGGTGGTAGTAGTAGTAGTAGTGTAGTAGTGGTAGTAGTGGTGGTAGTAGTGGTGGTAGTGGTAGTAGTAGTGGTGTAGTAGTGGTAGTAGTGATAGTAGTTGTGGTGTAGTAGTGGTAGTAATGGTGTCTGGTTAGGTGGTTTATGTTCTCTCCGCACCCCACCCTCCTGTGCCATATTTCCTTCTTTCTTTAACTTTAAAAGATTCTATACGTTTAGGTTTCAGTGATATGTTTTTGAAAATGACCAGCTGTTTGAAGATGGGATTATAGTGAAAGTGGCATCATTATCTTTAGCCTCACAATTCCTTACATATTTCTGAGGCATTTTGCCGATAGTGTAGACATTTGGTACTAAACAGTCCCTAGACTCTGGTGACTGGAGGTACCTGCCATTCAGCAGAAAGACACTGCCTCGTGGTGTTGAAACCTTTAGATCAGTAACATTGTGTTTCTATCACATGCCTTCTCTAAGGAAAACATTTGTTTTTTAAGCTCTAGGCTTATGATTCAACTTACATTTTTATTTTTTAGGATGACAGTGTGTGAGAACTTTAAAAATTCCAATTTAAAACTAGTTTTTGTGCTTTTCTAATTACCGGATGGGATAATTCTTCTCTTTCATCTATATCCGTTTTGTGTAGTGTAAAGAAGAAATATACAGATATAATTGCCAATTTTTATAATGGCCTAGTGCTCTAAAGTGTGTTTCTAATGATGCTAGTCTCTTAAGGAATGATCTTCTCTATTTTACTGCTTACCATCCTCCTTGTAGGTTGTGATGAAGTGTCGCGTGGGGCAAGTACATGGACTTTGTTGCCTGCAGGAGACCTAGCTCACTCACTAGCTGTGGTTCCCAGGGGCAAGTGAGCTAAGGTCAGAAGGCCTTGGTTTCCTTGTCTATCACATGAGGATGATAATAATAATCAATAGGTGTGGCAGTGCCACATTCAGTAAATACTGGCTATTGCTATTTAACTGGGATTTCAGAAGTTAGAATGTGAGTAATGTGGAATTATTCACTTTTATATTTTCTCAGCAAAAAGTTGAAATTGGAAATTTCTCTGAAAATTATGAAACAAGCCTAGTTTTGCAGTCATGAACCTTTTTCAACCAAAAATTCAAAGAAACAGTTTGCAAATGTATTGAGTTTAGTAGACTCTTCGACATCTTTATTTAAAGGAGATTTTCACCTACTGCATTGGTATCCTGCCACATTTTTTAGTGTAGTGCTTTTTATTTTTAACATTTTTTTTTTTTTTTTTTAAAGATTTTATTTTTTCCTTTTTCTCCCCAAAGCCCCCCGGTACATAGTTGTATATTTCGTTGTGGGTCCTTCTAGTTGTGGCACGTGGGACGCTGCCTCAGCGTGGTCTGATGAGCAGTGCCATGTTCGCGCCCAGGATTCAAACCAACGAAACACTGGGCCGCCTGCAGCGGAGCGCGAGAACTCAACCACTCGGCCACGGGGCCAGCCCCTTAACATTTGTTTTTTGAATAGCGAATGCAGTTATATTGTTTAAATTTCGAAAGATGTGAAAGGATGTATAGTGAAAAATCTTCCTCCCGACCCAGTTCCCCTAGTTCCCCTTCCTGGAAGCAACTGGTCAGAATCATCTTATATAGAAGATAGAGACATTCTTAAGTCCTTGATTGAACTTGAGATGCATTGAGCAGCCTGAAATTAAGTGTACATTTTGTATGTGTATGTTCATTTTTTAAATGGGAGAATTTTCATAGCGTTTTTCAGATTCTCTAAGGGGTGTCTGAATCAAAAAAAGTTAAGAACCATCGATCTAGTTTGTAGCTTAGATTCATGATGTATGTTCTTTAGACAACTAAATTGTAATCTGAGTGTGTGTGTGTAGTTTTATTTGTATTTATTTATTGTTTTTGTGGTTTTAAAAATTAATCATAAGCTTTGCTTTTGAACTGGAAGAACACCCCTAAGTTAATAGCTGTGAACATTCAGCTTCACAGCCTTTGAAACAATGTGGCAGTATTTTTCTTTATGGAAGGAAATTATAAGATCTTGCACAAAACCAAGTGTCAAGTTACAGCATTTTCATGTGTGAAAGATTATACTCAGTTGTAGTGAAGAGGTATTTCATTCACTTTTAGGCGGGAATATTTTTCCTTTATATAGCCTAATAGTTTGTCTCTATAGCAGAGAGAAAATTTCCATACAGAGTCTTATGTGGGCCAAAAGATGTTGAGAGTCTGCGTTCCTGATTTTTTTAATCATTTAAAGTAGGGTAGCCATGTGTATTCGTATCCCATCCCGTCTGAGTGTGATAATTCCTGCTTAGTTCTTCACCAAGGTTCACGGATTTCTGATTGGGGATAGGGTGTGTGCATCGTGGGTGGACTGCAGGCTTCTCAGAACCTCCTAAAATTATGTTATGTTTCTGTATATGTGGGTTTGGTTTTGTTTTTTGAGTTCATTGCTTTCATCGGATTCTCAGAGATTTAGCCCTGCCATTCCTGTTCTTTCCCCATGGTTAAGAGTGTTTGGCTTGGAGTGAGAGACTGGGAATGGTTATTGCTATTATTATTTTCTGAGTAGCATGTTAGCCGTGTGTGTGCACATATGTGTTGGACACTTCACGGTGAACACTGTCAGCTATAAACAGAAGTCATCATAGTGTGGGTCTCAGCAGGATGTCACCCAACCAGGGCGTACAAATGTCAAAGTGCCAGGTGAATCTTCTCATAAGGTGAGGTCCTTTCCTACCTAGAACTTTCTTCCTCTGACTTCGTATTATTCTTCAAGTTTCAGCTCAAATGGGCCCTTCTTAGGGACCATCCCTCATGACTTTTAAAAATAGCCTTCTTTGAAGTTCACTGTCACTCGTTTCTTGCGTTGTATTTATAATCTGAAACAGTTCTATCTTTGTTTACCTGTATGTTATCTGTTTCTCCTCCTCCTTTAGAATGTAGTCTTCAGTGTAGAGACCTTGTTCTCTTATCTTTAGGGCCTCCATCAGTGTCTTGTACTTAGTAGGCTTTCAATAGATATTTGTTAGTAAATTAATGCACATTGTTAGTTAACCTCTAGGTTATTAGTAATAGTAGTATAGGCGCTTATTTTTTCTTTCTAAATATTAAAAATTTTTTCCCCCCAAATCCAGACTATGCAAATTTTAACTTTAATTTACACAAAATTATAAGCTTGTTTAATGACGATTTTATTTTTAAAGGATCAAATTGCTGAGTGTTCACTTAACATCTTGAGAGTAGCTTTGTGTTCTGGGAACTCTGCGCGTTTCCGGTTAGCAGGAGCCCTGTCCTGCGGAGGGAGGATGGAGTGGGTTTTGTGTGTGACATACTAAGAGGGATTCCTTTTACTTGGGGGATTCATCACTTTCGCTTTGCAGAAGTTAAGATGTTAAGTCAGTGAAATCCCTTTTTTCTGCTGTTTGGGGACTGAATCATGGGCTCTTCCGATCGTCAGATTTCTTTCTTTTTATAGTTGAAGAGAGGAGAGCATATCTGAATATTTTAATGGGCTTTCAGAGCAGGGTTTTTATGGTCAAATTTTCTCTTGTCTTTAAAACTTTTATAATAATGTTTTCTCTGAATTAGATTTTGCAGTGCTTGAAAAAGAACAGTAAAGTTTCTAGATATTTCAAATGTGCTAACTAAGGTAGTTCTTTGTTTTGTATGCAAATAATGACATCCTCTTTTACTACTTAAAAATACTTTTCTACCCTTTATGCTTGAAGATTTTATGAGAACAAATATGGGATCTTATTTTTATGTTACAGTAAAATTAAGCAATAACAAATGTATTAATTGAACAATATTATTATGGTTATTATATTATTACCTAATATACAACAGTATATACCTCATGTATATGACATATGTTACTTAAGGGAGGTAGGTGGCCTCCCTGCAGTAAGAGTGGAGGCCCTGGGGTCACACACACTTGTGTTTGAATTCTGGATTCACTCACATCTGTGTGACTGCTAAGCATTTTGGGTTTTTGTCTCCAGAATTGGACGAGTATTAGAACCCACCTCCCAGAGTCAGAGTAAGTGCCACAGAGCAGGTAAAGCATTTAGCTCAGTGCTGAGTATATTTAGGAGTTGAAGAATATTAACTCTTAATTATAGGAAAAAAACTGTATAATGGAAAATGCTTACCAGTGTTTTTCAGTTGATTTTTATTCCTTTAATACATTACATGGATTATTTCCATTTAAGGAAGAAAAATATGGAGTATGTGGAGCTTTGAGAATTAAACTTTTAGAGCAAAAAGGAGAACTAGTTCCTAGAGAACAATCTCAGCCCTACTGTTTAGTTAACGTCAGTTGCAAACTGACTTCTCATTTCAGGTATAAGAGCTTCAAGTGGCTAAGTTAATTATTTTCAAGGGATATTTCATTTGTGGAGAGTTACCAGCTAAAATTATGGTTAGATAAACTTATTTTGGAAGTCGTCTACTAGGACAGGATCTCCATTTTTTGTAATTTACTCCAGTCTGTAAAAGTAACATACATATCTGTGTATACATTGTATACATGTGCAATTATACAAATATATAATGCACATTAAGAACATACACAGAGAGTGTTACAGCTCTTTTAGAATTTGTCTAGTAGGTCTTCCGGTTTTTTCCGGAAGGCCACCGTAAAAAAAAAAAAAAAAAAAGAACATACACAGAGAAAGTTAAAAAGGGTGACTGAAAAACAAAATGTCTAGATATTCTAATGCTTAATTTTTGTACCTCCTTTTGCCTTGCCCATGCTCCCAACGCATGCATTGGCGCTGAGCACATCTTTATTTTCAGATTTTGCTTCCAAGAGAGAACCTTCTCTTCAGGTTTTGAGCCGTGTTAGTTTTTGTAGCATTTTGTATCAAGGCAGAGAGAGGTGTGAAGAGTTGAATGAGAAAACTTTCTTTACCTTCTTGAGTTTTTGTCCAGGCTTTTTAATGTATTGCTCCTTAAAGAAGCAAAATCTGAATTGAGAATTTTGCCGGTTTGAGGAGTATCTAGATGGTTCTTGGTTGAGGTGTCTTATCTTACTGTCGATGGGTGGGTTTCAGAGGGCCCTTGACCCTCTTGAGATTCCAGGCAGTGTTTTGTGTCTCTGTGAGATTGCCATTTTTCTGGGCGGGGCATTTAGAGCCTTCATCAGGTTCTCAAAGTGGTGTCCGCACAGGCTAGGAACCGCTGCCTTGGGTTGTGGGCGTCAGTTCCGTCACTCATAGCAGGGCGAGAAAATTTGTCATACATTCCCTTTCTGTAGAAGGGAGAGCTCATGGCAAGAGGTTTCTTCTGCATGTCTCTCCTGATTTTTAGTTCTTTTTGATACCAAACAGAGTTTTAAGAGGCCTTTGACGGTAGAAGTTACTACATGACTCCAGTGTGGTGGTTTGGAAGTTTTTGATCAGTATCATTTGAAAAATTAAGCTAGGGTAATAGGACTACCAGTGGTAAAACTGAGCATGCCTATCAAAAAGCTTTTTTTCTGGAATAGCTATGGACCTGGAAGAAGTCAGGAGGAGAATCTTAGGTTATCTTTGCTCGTGAAGAAATAATTTAGCAACTAATGAAGGAGAAGAGAAGCGGCGTCTGTTGGTTTTGCTGTGTGCCAGGCGATGGACTACATGGTGTCATGTTGAAGCTTCTTAATAACACCAAGGGCAAAGGATGTTTGCTGTTAACTGACGGCCAAGTTACTCTCCCACTCCAGCAGAGAGAGCCGGGGTTGGGACCCCAGGCGCAGCTGGTTCTGAAGCCAGCGTCTTCCCTGTCATGCGCGTTAGCAGTAGATGAATACAGGGGAGCGCTGGAGCTAATGGCCATCTTGCTCGTGGTGTGCTGGGATGATTTACTAAATCTTACTGCCTCTTGTAGGAACTCTGAAAACTGTGAGGAGACTGAAGTGATGAGAAAGAGAAGGGGGGGAGCCACCAGGCTGGCAGCAGCGCTCTGGGTGGTGATGGGGAGAGGCCTGGCCGAGCGGCACGCCTCGGACTCAGCTCCTCTTTGGGGCCAGGCCGTGCCTCCAGCAGCAGGCAGGAGGGGGAGCAGGCACCTCACAACGGTAGGGCGGGGCAAGATGCAGCTCTGGACTCCTGTGGGACTCAGATGCTGTCATAGTAAAGGCACGGCCGCCCTGGGGGAGTTAGGGTTTGGTAAAGTGGTGGTGTTCTGGCAGTGGTGTCCTTTCCCATTCGTCTTTCCAACTCGGGAACTCTCTTATTGTAGGAAAGCTTATTCAAGTCTGGGTGACAGTGTTAGCTTTGTGAGCTGAGGTCGGTTATTTATCCTCTTTGGAGCTTCAGTTCCCGCTTTTGTAAAGTGGGACTTGTGCTTCGCAAGGTGGTGGTGAGGAGTGAGATTCTATGGGTGAGCTGCTTAACGTGTGGTCGGTTGCTTAATAAATATTCCTTTCCGTATCTTTCTGTCATTGGTCTTTCTCTCAGTCACTCCTGTGGACCTGTTTCAGATTACATACACAGTGTTGTGAGGGACAAGGTCTGGCAAGAGTTCATCCATTTGTGTAGGCACCATGGAAGACTTTCATCTTACGGTGATGTTACGTTTTAATTTAATTAATTCGTGGTTGCTCGTGCCTGGAACACTGTTAAAGTAAAATGTTAAAACATTAAAAAGAACATGGAGAAAATTGGGACTTGGCACCATTTCAGGAAAAGCACTGTTTTCTAAGAAGGAAGATATAGGCTTGGGAATTAGCCTTTGACTGAAGTGCCCCCAGGAGACAATGTGTGGAGACGGAAGGGATGCTCCTCTGCCATGCCTTATAAGGAAGCACAGTGAGGATCCAGGGAGTTCAGGCCCTACGCAGCTCTCTTCCATTAGCAGTTTGGACACCACAGCTTTTGCATGCCTTGCACATTGTGGACGTAGAACACTTTTCTTTTTGAATGAATGAGTATTTTGAAATCAGGGACATTTGTAGCAAAAATGAAGTTTCTTTTGAGGGTCAGAAGGCTACTTCAACCTTTGTTTCATGAAGTTAATTTTTCAGAAAGATAGCAATCCATCAAAAGGGCTGGTGTTTTTCCCTAATTTGTGAGCAAAAGTCAAAGGGACTTGAAAGCAGATTGATACAAGGGACTTTTCAAAAGTAAAAGGAAGGTACTCTAGTCTTCCCTGTCTTCTGTGCATCCATCTACATTTGCTTCTTCAACTCCGTCTGCAAGTGATATGACTGACTGGTGTTTCTAATGGTAGCCTGTCATCTGGAGATAATGTTCATTTCCCTTTAAGAAAGCCTAAAGTTGTTTTAATCAAAAACAGTTAAGATGAAGTTCTAAAACTTACCTGCGATGTGGCTGGATCTAGGGGAGATCCGTCTGTAAGGTTTCAGGTCTGAGAAACTTCGACATAAGCTTGGGCTGCTGAGAAAGCTTTGCACTTTACTACCTAGATTTAGTTATTCCTTAAAGATTTTTGCACAGAGCCATATTTTGTTGTATTTAGATTTCTATCTTAACATTGTAGAAGGAATTTCAATTAATGGTGGACTTGATTTAGGCTTTCTGGTTTGGTGGGATGTTCTAGAAATGGTGTATGCTTTAGACACGCTTGGGCCTTGGAGTGGTAGACCTTGTACTCGCACTCCTGAATTATGGTGAGGCTTGAATGAAATAAATTGTGTGCAAATGTTTTTCAGCATTTGTATGTAGAAAGCAAACAGCTATGAAAGGAGTCTGCATATGACCTACCTGAATAGTCTCCTCCAAGGGCCTTAAATTCTCATTTTTGTAATTGTTCTGTGGGCTGTGTAATTCAGTCCATTCATTCGTCAGATTTGTACTGAGCAGTATGATGCACCAGGCGCTGCCCTGGAAACACAGTGATGAGCAAAACAAAAAGGTGGACGAGGTTCTTCTGCTCAAAAGGCTGTTGTCGTTGGAGGTCAGAGCCTGATGGGGCTGTTTAGGTTGTTGGGGCCAAGTCATTCAGGCGGGGTTCAAGTCTGACCTTGATCCCTAGGCATTTGTACATCTCCATAATATACTGTATAAATCACCCATCGCCCCTACCTAGTCATGAGGAATGATATTTTCCCTCATGTTTATATATATTTTTGTGTTATGCTTAAACTTTTTTTCTCTGTGATGATTAATAGCTTTAAAATTACTTTGAGATAGTCTTATGATTAGAGTTGGAATTTAAAAAAGTTCTCTTGTCCTGGTAACATGGTGCTTGTCATTTCATGATACTGAGCTTTCTTTGAAGATTACTGGGAGATTACCTTGAGATAGTCTTATTGTTGGAGTTGGAGTTTTTTAAAAAGTTCTTCTTTCTTTTCAGGGTAACATCGTTCTTGTTATTTTATGATACTGAGGTTTCTTTGAAGACAAATCACTTAATCATTGCTTGCTTTAAAAAAAAATTACCAGTTTACTTTCAGACTATACATGAAATGTGCAAAATGTAAAAAACATCAAGTCCTTTTAAAACTAAGTGAAATCTGTCTGTTGGTCTAGCTGTATGCTCTGTAGATGGCGCTGTGATGATAAAGTGCGTGGTCTTAAGTTTTCATATGTTTTAATTTACTGTTCATGAACTGCTGCTTGGAATAGTGGGGGACGTAATACAATAGATTTAATTCATTAAGAGAATAAAGGTTTAGAAGATTAGAGCTAGAATTACTGTGAGTACCAACTGAAGTTGATTAAATGGGAATGCAAGCAACAGTAAAACCACAGTTAGGCAAAGCAATTAACATTGGCGATGTTATGGTTACTGTGAAGATTAGAAAAATAAATAATTGAAAGTATTTTAAATTTGACAAATTGAATGAAGTTAAAAATTGAATCCACCTCCTTGTCACTTGCTAATTTTAAAATTTCTCGAGCTATTATGATTTAAATTACTGAGCGTTATCTGTGTTGCATTCTGTGGGTGGTGAAAATTGAGTGGAGTGAGTGCTTTTCAGTACCAGTGCTTGAAGCAGAACTGGATTTGTGATGGTTTACAGAAGGAGAAGAGTATCATCTATGATTATCTCAGACTCTGACTTGTAGGAAGAGTCCAGCATAATAAATAAAAGGACTATAGAGTTTGGAGTTTTTGACAGTCAGTTCTTAAATGACCATTCTTGTACCTCAATGGTTAATGAACTTCAGAATCATTTTAGAATCATTTCATTGTTAGTCAAATAATGTGCATTCCTGTGAGTACAAATCTATATTTAATATTAACATAATCTTGGCGAAATTATCATTCTTTACAGTTTTACTTAATGGAATATTAATTTTCTTTTGTTTGTTAACGTAGGTAGGACACTACACCTGCATTTCTTGGCTACAAAGACATGCCCTTCCTTTTTCCTTTGAGCAAGGCTGTTTATAATTCTGTATTTCAGAAGAGAATAATTTCTTCACATTAGTGTATGATAGGTAATAATTGGTTCTCATTTCTCTCCATACATGCAAGGATAATTGAGCAGTTATTTTCCTTTTTCTCAGTGAGGTAGCTGTGAAGTTTTGCTTGACTCATTTGGAGAAGATGAGAGATCAAGAAGCTTTCCACAGGGCGATTTTGAGGATTAAATGAGTTAATATGTAGCTAACGCTTAGGGCAGGGCCTAGATCGTGGTGTTATGTAAATGTTAGCTGTCTTTGTCATTGTTGCTGCTGTTATTATTACTTATCTATAAATACTACTTATTGTCTGTATTTTAAGACTTGGGTTTCAAGCGGATCCTGTAAAGATGATCTATTTTTTGTGTACTATGTTTATGGAAGTGGGTGTTTGTGTTTGAAAATCCGTTAAGTCTGTCCACAGACTAAATTGTTTAAGTAAAACAATATGTTCTCTGTAGTACATTTGCTAATGAACTTTAAAAAGCACTTAAAAAGAATTTTTGCAAGAGTAACATTTGGAAGCTGTCAAAGTCAGTACTTACTGAACCCAAGAACTAGTCCAACCAAGTCTGAGCTGCATTGCTTTGTGACAGCTGTTAAGGCATTGTGTTCGCCTGGCTCCCCCAGCTGGTGTGTGTGCTGCACTGGGGGAGACTGGGGAGTCGGATGTGTGTGGTGACACTGAATGCTGTCACTGTGAAACATCGGGAGGGACTGGTGGTGGTTGATAAACATAGTTAAGAGATTGGTAGATGCTACCTGGACAGAGAGGAAATAGCTGTCAACCTAACAATCTTTCATTAAATGGGAGCATTGAAAAATCTTAAAAAAAAAAATCCAAAGAGGTTGCCAGGAATTTTATGAAAGTATCTTTCAACCAGGTGGCTTAGAATATGAATTTCATATGTTAGAAATTTTTTCTTTGTGAGTTTTTACCTAAAGCTATTTTTACCAAGTGAAATTATGGATTTGTTGTGCTCATGTCATTTTGATTAATAGTGAAACCGGTAGTCTTTGTTCCGACCTAGAAAGGTTTTATTTTTCCTTTTTGTCCCTCATGCGAAGTTATGGTTATTACAATGTCCAAACTACTCATTTCTCATACTTACCTCAAGATAATGAGTGTCGTTATTGCCATGTCTTCAGTTTCTATCGCGACAAGAAAATGTATTCAACCCTAGTGGATTTTTTCCTTTCATAATGAAATCAAATAAAATAAGTGACCGTGAGTGAAAATACTCACAAACGCAGCATGTCTGTGTATTTGAAGTAGGTGTATGATGAGGGGAGGGAGCCAAGGTGCCAAGAAATCACTGGCTGTGCAGAGTGCAGTAAGCGTGGTTGAATTGGTATGTCAATCAGAACTCTCTCTCCCAGCTTATCTCCTTGAGCTGGTGGATGCTGATGTTTCTGTTCTATCTCGAGTTCTTACTTTTTATCCTAAAGATTTTAAATACAGACTCAAAGACTGACCAATGAAAGCTTCAGTGAAGGCCGAGCGCTTTAGGTGTTTATACTGTTTGACTTCTGCTTTATTGAAGCATTCCCCTATGGTTCATCTTTTTTTCCTCTCCCATCTGTTCAAAATTTTTTTAAAAAACAATTTATTTTTTCTTCTCTCTGTTTTTATCCTTCCCTTAGCTGTTTTGCAGGTGGGTTTACTTAGGGCCATATAGAGCTACGGCCAGGTCAGAAATCCAGAGGTGGTGTGAGACACTAGGGAGACTGACGATTATGCCACACAGATGTCGCACGTCCAGCAGGGTAGAGTTATGGGAAGATGATAGGTTTGTGAGTCAGCCAGCCAGTCTTAGAATTCCATCCAGTTTTCCTTGCAGGCCGGGTGACCTTAGACAAAAGACCTTCTCAGAGCCTCAGTTTGCCCATCTGTATAAGGGTGATAATATTGTCTGCCTTGCAGTATTGGCTTGAGAGGCAATGTCTGAATGCCTAGCTCAGTACTGACACATGGTGGGCGCTTGGTAATTGACGGTTGTCATAATATTTGCATCCTTATGGTCAGGGACCAAGTCCATTCCTGGTTGTATTCCCATTGTCTAGGTGCCCCCCTCGCCTCTTCTCTGCTTGGGGAGTACCTGTTGAGTGAAACCATCCTTTCAGGTGGGAAGGGAATTCTTCACGTATGTAAAGCAGGGCTGACTTAAATTATCACTTCTTACTCATTCCTTTTTCTTTTCTGATTTGTATCTTCAATGTTCTTTTAAGGAATTTTTTTTAAATGAAGAGAATTTGTGTCATGTCATTGTGTAATAAACTGAATGTAGCTTTAAAGACAAAGGTTTATGATTATCACTGCTCTGGTGAGCCAACAAGGTGCTGCCTTGGACAGGGCAAAGTATCTGAAAGGCCATCATTATCAAAGGTTGCCAAGCGGCATGAACGGCTCTGGGCCGAAGTTTTCTTTCCTTTATCCTCAGTCTCTTTAGCTGTGACCGAGAGCTGGCAATGGCTGGCGTGTAGACGTCCATTCCAGTGAGTACTTACTGAATGAATGAATGACTGAATGAATGAATATGGTGATTGTTCACATATCAGAATTTGAGTCTGTATTGGGTAGTATTTATTTGATCAGCTTTGGAGAGAGGAAATAGCGTGCAAACATTAAGTGAATTTTAGTGCAGTCTTGACAGTTAAACCAACTCAGTTTCCTGTCACATCTCGGGTTTAGAAGAGACAGATCTGCTGGTTCACAAGAGTTGCTGCTGGCACTAACCTGGAGCTTTGCTGCTCTCCTTGAAAATAAGAGAAACTTTTCACCAGGCTGGAAGCCAGGACGTGAAAAGCATTACCTTTGTCTAGTGTCCTCTGTGTGCATATGTGGACCTACATGAGTGGGAGAGGGAGCTGTGGGAGAGAGTGTGATGTTCTAGTCCTTTCTCCCGCTCTGGCCCCTCTGGCCTTGTAGGGATTTATGTCAGCTCAGAGGCGCTGGTTCCAGCTCATCATGATTAATGAAAGAGAAGTGCTGTAAAAGGTACTCCTCTGGTCCTCTGTAGTCTCTCTTTCCTCTTAGATGGACTCTTCTCTTCACCCAGTCTGTCTTTACTTTTGTTTGATGTGTGTTGCAGGAAATTTAAAAAGCTTATTTTAATTCTAGCCTTAAGCAAACATAATTAAAAAGGAAAAGTTTCTGTTTGCTGTTGCAGGAAGCCTTCCCCCGTCCCACTCCCATCTTCCACCCCTCCAATCGGTACTTTTTTTTAATACTCAGGAAGAAGTGAATTTTAGGTTATCCATTTTTCCGTCCCTTCATTAGTGAGTATAATTAAGAGGTGCAAGGATTTGATGTGGTTTGCTAAATTTTTAAGTAACATGAGAAACACGCTTAGTGGTTCATAGTTTTGAAAATCTTTGTGCAGTATTTGGGAAGATTTTCTTTTACTAGAAGCCTATTTTCTGGGCTTTTCATTTTACTGTGCATAATTTGATAAGACTCCATCTCTCTCTCTGTCCTTGTCCTTTGTACTTGGAGGAGACGCAGTGTATATTCTGGATAGACAGTGTGTGACCCTGGGGGCCTTTTGTACGGGAGCATATCTTCAGAAACAGAGGTAATCAGGATCTGTCTCCAGGAATTTTCTTTCTTCCCAAAGACTCATTTCCACATGTCAAATATAAACTAGGCCCATAAACTCTGGCCAGTGCTTTCATTTAACCATCCAAACAGTTTCTGTTTCAGTTCCAGAAAAGGTAATTTTTCCCCCACCCATTAAATGCTTAGGTTTTCTTTCGTTTTTTTTTTTTTGAGGGAGAGTGGGGTCATTCACTGCTGTTGAGTTCTCTTTGTTGATAATAGATGAGCTATTTCGTAAATCAAACCAGTTGGCATGCAATAAATCCTAATGTTAGATTTTTATAGAATTTGGAAAGCTCTGAGAACATGTATGTGGGGAGGATTCTGCTTAATTCATAGGGGTAGCTGGAAAGAATTATAAATGTTTTAGTTTTAAAAATTGCAGTGTCAGACATATAACTTTAAAAGAGAAATGGTCTAGAGGGATGTACAAAGAAACTGTAAACAGTGGTTGTCTTTGGGGCATAGGAATGGAGGGTTTCACTTTCTACCTTGATGTGAAAAAAAGTTAATTGAAAAATAGAAAGGTAGTCCTGTGTCTGTTTTCCAGACTAATAGAAGGTAAGCACTACTGGGAATAAAATGATCCGTTGAACATTGGTGATCATTAGGTTAACCTTTGCATAATCAGTTGTAACATGAGGAAATATATGTAGGACTCTTTCCATGTGGCATAAATGCTCATACTTCAAGTAATTAATAACCAAATTAGTAATCAGATTAATAATCAAAGTATTGTTTGCTGTATATATGTTTGTCCTTCTGTCCCTTCATCCACCTGTCATCCATCTACCCAACTGTCTGTATCAGCCAAGGAAGAGAAGTCCAACTTGTGATCGCTTCAGTATCATTGGGTTCTTTTCTGTGAAGAAAGAGCTTTAATTGCTCATCTGTCTAGATAACCTTGTAAAAGCATTATTTTTGATGTTCAGCAGGAGGGTAAAGTGCTGAGTAATTTTCAGAAATGGGGTGTGGGACATTGAAAAGATAAATTCTGTTGGTGTGAAATCTTTTATTCTCACTCTTTTCTGAGATTCTTATCATGGTGATTTCATTGCACAAAGAACTCAGCTCCCTGCCTGTCGTACCACACTTTAACGAGCCACAGTAATTTGTGGCTTGGGCTCTCTCCTGTTCTGATCAGCTCATCAGCTCATCAATATCATGCCCATTCTGTATCAGTTTGCTTTAGAATTGAAATTTTGTATTTGTGTAATGCCGTTAGAGAAACCAAGAGAGCTTAGTGGTTTGCATTCGATTTAGGGGATGAAAAGATATTGAATCAGCTTTTGCTGCTTAACAAACCATTCCAAAACTTGGGGGTTTAAAACAACAGCCGTTTATTTAGCTCACCATTCTGTGGTTTGGCAATTCACACTGGTTGCAGCTGTGTGGTGGTCCTGGTCTCCGGTGGACTCGCTCTTGCACCTGCAGTCAGCTGGCATTTGATTTGACTGTCATTTGGCTGTGGCTGCAGGAGTGTCTGGGCTGTGTGAGTCCCATCCCCCAGCAGGTTAGCCTGGGCTTCTCTACGTGGTGGGTCGTGGGGTTCTCTAGAACAGAAAGAGATGGCAAGCGCAAATGCTTAAGTACTTTTCAAATCTGCTTGCAGTGTGCTTGCTGTTATCCCGTTGGCCAAAGCAAGTTACAAGGCTAGCTGAAATTCCAAGGGTGAAGAAAGACTCCACTTCTTTGTGGGAGGGGCTCTGAAATTATGCTACACTGGCATGAATTCAAGGAGGGAAAGAATTGAGGGCTATTTTTACAGTCTGCCGCAGATATTCTGAGGACTCCAAATATTGGCTCAATGGATGTTGTCTCTCTTTTGGAGTATATCTAGAGTCCAGCCACTGCTCACTGCTTCCTCCTTTGCCTCATAGTCCAAACCACTATTACCTTTGCCTCCTAATGGGTTCCCTGCTTACATGCTTGCCCCTGTGCTCTGTACACCAGCCAGAGCAAACTTCAAAACAGAAGTCAGATCATGGCCCTTCTCTGTTCAAAATCTTCCATTGGCTTCCAGTCTCATTCAGAATCAAATTTAAATTCCCTACTGAGACTGTAGGACTTTACGTGATACAGCCCCTCCTCTGGCCTTGTATCGCTCTGCTCCTCGCTCACCTTGTTCCAGCTGCATTTCCCTCCTTCCTGTTTCTTGCACACACCAAGCATGCTGCTGCTTCGGGGCTTTGCATTTGTGGTTTTCTCTGCCAGATATTTAGCATGCCTCCCTCCTCCGCTTCTGTTCGGTCCCTCTTTGTATATCACCTTCTTAGAGAGGCCTTCATGGCAGTCTATACATAAAATAACCATCTTTCCTAGCAGTCTCTGGCTGCCTTTAGATGGCTCCACAGTGCTAACCACTGCCTGACGTTTGTTTCTTTTCTGTTTCCTCGGGTTAGAACGTAAGCTCCCTGAGGGCAGTGACTCTGAGGGTTTATCTCCAGTGCCTGGAACGGTGCCTGCTGCAGCGTAGATGCTCCCTCAGCCTCAGGGGAGTGACTGCTCTGTGCAGTTCATCACCTGTTCTGAGTGGGGGCTCTTCCCGAGAGTCAGTGGGGCCTGTGTCCCATCACTGCTGCCTAGAGGCAGCCTGTCTCTGCCCTTTGCCTGATGCTCAGCTGGACTAGTGTGAGGATATTTAATGAAGTGTTCATCTTATTCCTCTTAAAAAAGTTTAAATGATTTTAATTCAATGATTTGGGGATCATTTTTCTTTTTAAATACCTATCTTCGGGGATTTAGAAATATAATCATTCTATCATATGCTGATGGTTTATGTAAATGCATCAATATGCGTACACGTTTTTCGCAGAGGGTGGCACACAGAGGAAACCGTCCAGGCTTGACATGGAGGCTCAGGTAGTTGCTGTGGTGGTAATACCTTCTTCTTGTACTCTTGAAATTCCTTCAGTCCCCCAGCCTCTTCTTCTCAGAACTGTGTACCCAGTTTCTCAGGTCCCACTGAGCAAGGCGTCCTCTGAGCTTCAGCTCACCTTGGTGTAGAGTTACTGTCCTCCAAGTGTAACTGGTCTCTCCAGTGGCTTTCCTATACCAGCTGCTTCTCAGGCTTTGAATCTGGATTCTCTTAGTCCACAGGAGTTTACCGTGTGCAGGTATGTGTTTGTAGCATGTAGTCAAACCTCTAATTTGGAAGAATGAGCTGGGATGGGAGTGAGTAGGAGGAAGGGCAGTCTGGCTTAGTGAAACTTCTGAATCACGGAATATTTAAACATAGAGGCAATTATATGATTTTTAAATTATAGTGCATGTGATGGGCTAGGATGTAACTGGGACATAATGAGTCGTGTAAACTAAGGCAGCAGTGATGGAAATATTTACAATTCACAACAGGTCTACAGAATAAGCTACGAATTTTAAGCAGCAAAGTCTATGTAAGGATTATTTGACTCAGAATTTGGAGGCTAATCCAAAGAACCTAGGAATCAGTTTCTTGAAACTTTTGATTTGAAAATGTTAGTGACTTTTATATTAAATTCTCCCAGTTTGTAAGTACCTAAAAATGTGCAGGTGCAGATTGACTTGTACTTGGTTAGAGTCACATTCTTCAAGTTTAAAATGGAAATTTCAGGGCCTGCCTGGTGGTATAGTGGTTAAGTTCACATGCTCTGCTTTGGTGGCTGAGGGTCACAGGTTCGGATCCTGGGAGTGGACCTAGCACTGCTCGTCAAGCCGTGCTGTGGCGGCATCCCACATAAAGTAGAGAAAGATGGGCACAGATGTTAGCTCAGGGACAATATTCCTCATGCAAAAAGAGGAAGATCGGCAACAGCTGTTAGCTCAGGGCCACTCTTCCTCACACCCGCCCCCCAGCCCCCCCCCCCCCAAAAAAAAAGGAAAGGAGCTGAGATGTGAGGTTTTATCGCCCTGGCTTCCATCCTTCTGGCCCGTTCAGGTAATCCTCTTTGGAAACATCTTCTCCCATCCCAGAAAGTGGATGGATATGTGTTAATTTTTGTTACCCCAAAGCTGGTTGAGTTGGAAAGCTGGGAAGCAAAACATGAGGGGGTTTTAAATAATTGACTGGAAAGAGAGTGCTGATAAATGACAGCAGGGATTGTGGAACTGTTCTGGACTCTGGCTTCTTTTGGCAGGAAGAGGCAGGGTCAAGAACATGTACTTTGGAGGCAGACAGGCTACGATTTAAGTCTAGTTTTGGCCATTTACTGTTTGAGTGATCTTAAGTTATTTAACCTCACTACATCTCATCTTTGCGATTAAAGAAGAGGGTGCTGATAGAGTCTGTTTCTTAGGGTTGTTTTAAGGCAGAAATGAAGTTGTGTGTGGGAAAGCCTTAGTACTAGAAAAGGCACATAGTATATGCTCCTCAGATGTTAGGTAATACAGAGAGAAGGCACGCCTTCTCAAGAATCTAGAAAAATGATGGTACCAGAAGGGCTGAAATGGGCCCTGGGCACAGTCTTGTGTGACGTTTTGGCCCCTGTGAAAATGTTGAATACACGCAGTTGCTTTGTGAGAGGGACAGATGAAGGGTGACGGGCAGAGGGATGGAGATGCCATATAGCGGCTGGAGTGGTAGTGAGTGGGGTGGTTTGGCGAACGGTGGGCAGGGGCATTCACGTGTGCACAGTGGCTCCAAAGAGAGGAGTGTGAGGTGTGTGGGAGGGAGCAGCACGTAGCTGGTAGTGGGGCTGAGAGCCCCCGGGGCAGGAAGAGACCACTGGTGTGTATAGGAACCTGTGGGGGACACTGGAGCAGGGTGGAATGACGGCTGTCGGGCTTCACTTCGGCAGTCACATGTGATTCCGAAGGCAACTGGGAGCCACTCAAGCTAGGCCTCGCCAAGGGGCCATGATACAAACGAAGGCTCTGGAAGAATAGAGATCTTCCTGTTGGTGTAGGACAGATCCCTGGGGTAATGCGCAGATTATCCACTCAGGTGCCCCTAGGCATGAGATAATTACCCTTGCCACAATCCTGCAGTTTCTTTGAAGTCTTGTTTTTTACTTTAAGAATTCAGAGATTTTTGCGTTTCTTAATATATTAACTTCTTTTCATTCTAAAAATTGATGTTTTTAGTAAAGTTAATGGCTCTTGGGAGGTGTGTCATATTTATTGTATGGCTTCTGGAAGGCACTTGCGCTGTCCTCCTTGGATTAATCTGGGAGCAGGGTGATTAGCAAGTAGGGTAATGGGACTGCCTCGGCAGAGGGGCTTGGGAAGGGGCTCCTAGCCACAGCCCGCAGGCAGCCTGCAGGAGCCCATGGTGCCCCTCATTACGCTTCTTCCAGGCCTTATAGGCCCCAATCCTTTCTGTGAGGCATCTTGGGAGTTTCTGAAAGCCCACTGACAGTCCTGTAGTGCTCACTGCTTCCCATCTTTTCTTTCTTTTCCCGTGGCCTAAGATCCCCAACTTCTGTTACTGCTTTTTCTTTAAACAGTTTTATTGAGGTGTAATTTATGTATCATACAATTCTCCCATTTAAAGTGTTCAATTCAGTGTTTAGTATAGTCACAGGTTGTGCAAACATTACCACTGTCAAATTTTAGAACATTTTCGTTCCTCCAAACTCTGTACCCGTTGTCCGTCATCTCTTATTCTCCTACTCCCCACCCCTGCCACCCCTAGCCCTAGGCAACTGTCATTTCCTTTCTGTGTATAGATTTGCCTATTCTGGACGTTTTTGTAAGTGGAACCATACAATATGTGGTCCTTTGTGACTGACTTCTTTCACTCAGCATGATGTGTTCAACATTTGCCAGTATTGTGGCATGAATCAGTGCTTCAATCTTTTTCATGGTCCAGTAGTATTCCATCGCAGCACTTGTTTTTTGTTTTTTTTTGTTTTTGCTGAGGGAGATTTGTCCTGAGCTAACATCTGTTGCCAATCTTCCTCTTTTTTTTGCTTTAGGAAGATTAACCCTGAGCTAACATCTGTGCCTATCTTCCTCCACTTTGTATGTGGGTTGCCACCATGGCATGGCTGACAAGTGGTGTAGGTCTACACTCAGGATCTGAACCCACAAACTCAGGCCGCCGAAGCAGAACATGCCAAACTTAACCGCTACATCACAGGGCTGGCCCCTGCACCACATTTTTGTTTATCCATTCAACAGTTGATTAACATTTGGGTTTTCACTTTTTGGCTATTATGAATAATGCTACTTTGTTTTTGTGTGGGCATGTTTTCAGTTTTCTTGGGTAAATACTTTCAGAGTGGAATTGCCAGGTCATATGATAACTCTATGTTTAACTTTTTAAGGAACTGCCAAACTGTTTTGCAAAGTGGCTGTACCGTTTTGTATTCCCACTAGTGATGTATAAGGAATCCAGTTTCTCTACATCTTTGCCAACACTTGTTCTTTTTGTCTTTTTGATTGTAGACTTCCTATTGGGTGTGATTTGCATTTCCGTGATGGCTCATGATGTTGAGCATGTTTTCATGTGCTTATTGGCCATTTGGATATCTTCTTTGGGGAAATGTCTCTTCAAATCATTCGCCCATTTTTTTTTTTTTTTAATTAATGTTATGATAGATTACAACCTTGTGAGATTTCAGTTGTAGATTATTGTTAGTCATGTTGTGGGTACACCTCTTCCCCCTTTGTGCCCTCCCCCCACCCCCCCTTTTCCCTGGTAACCACCGATCAGATCTCCTTGTCAATATGTTAACTTCCACCTATGAGTGGAGTCATATAGAGTTCGTCTTTCTCTGACTGGCTTATTTCACTTAACATAATACCCTCGAGGTCCATCCACGTTGCTGTGAATGGGCCAATTTTGTCTTTTTTTATGGCTGAGTAGTATTCCATTGTGTATATATACCATATCTTCTTTATCCAGTCATCAGTTTCTGGGCATGTAGGTTGGTTCCACGTCTTGGCTATTGTAAATAATGCTGCAATGAACATAGGGGTGCAAGGGACTCTTGGGATTTCTGATTTCAGGTTCTTAGGGTAGATACCCAGTAATGGGATGGCTGGGTCATAGGGTATTTGTTCATTCGCCCATTTTTGATTTATCTTTTTGTTGAGTTACAAGGGTTCTTTTTAAATTCTTACTACAAGTCTCTTATCAGATATATGATTTGTAAATATTTTCTCCCATTCAGTGGGTTGCCTGAGTTTTCGCTTTCTTATAGTGTCCTTTGAAGGAGAATAGTTTTTGATCTCGATGAAGTCCCATTTATCTATTTTTTATTTTATTGCTTTTGCTTTTCTTACTGTGTTTTAATCCCTAGCTATTTTGCAGAATGCTAGGCTAGGAGCAAGAGAACCTGGGTTTTAGTCAGTTTCGCCACTAATGAACTGGTTGACAGTGGGCAAGTCACTGTCTCTTTGCCCCTCCTACACCAGTCTGTCCTCCACAAAAGAGATCTTGTCCTAGAAAATCCAAGCTGATCATGTCACTTCCCTCTTCGCAAATGACCATCCATCGGTTTCCTATTGTCCATAAAGGGTAAAATGTGAACACTTAAGTTTGGAATTTGAAGCTGTCTCGCGAGCTGGCCCACTTGATTTCTTTAGCACCTCCCCTCTAGACATGCGGAGTATCTCAGCAATGTCTAAACCTGTGCTGACTCTCTTGCCTCCTTTCAATCTGTCATACCCTTTTCCTACTTCATGACTCTCGTGGGCTTTGCCTTGACTAAGAATGCCTTCTCCATCCCCTGCTCTTCTTTATGTAGTAAACTCCCTGCTTCCTCTTTGAAGATCTAGGCAAATGTTCCTTGTTGTGCCCATGCAGTGCCTGGCACACAGTACATGCTCAATAAATATTTATTAAATGAATAAATGAATGAAACACTACCTTTTGTTGAAAGCCTTGCTGGGCTTTTTATACAAAGTTCTTGTCTCCTCTCTTGGCTTCCTAGAGTGTGTACTCTTCGAATCTGTCATAAAACTCCTATACTGTTTTGTAATTTATTTGTAATATCTTTCTCCCTCACCCAGTGATACCCTAGGAGGCAGGTGCTGTGTCCACTGTGTTCCAAGCTGAGTTTCTGGCATGTGCAGTAGGGTAGTAGTATGGGGTCAGTGAATGTTGCCTGTGAATGGATGAATTTCTTGAGAGGGTCTGTAAGGTGAAAGAGGGGATGTGTCAGGTCTGGATTGCTGGTTCTCAGCTTTCCTGAGCCACTTTAGGTTAAGATTGTAGCGTGTATGCAGAAGGACATGAGGAGTTAAGTCCTCAGAGAAAGTTATCGTCCACCTTGCAGTCCAAACTGACAGAGACTCTTCAGAGACAGGCTGGCTCCACGAACACAGCCTCCCTTGCCCTATTTTTTTCTTTTAAATTTTGGGAAGATTAGCCCTGAGTTAACATCTGCCAATCCTCCTCTTTTTGGTGAGGAAGACTGGCCCTGAGCTAACATCCATGCCCATCTTCCTCTACTTTATATGTGGGACGCCTCCCACAGCATGGCTTGATAAGTGCGGCGTAAGTCCGCACCCGGGATCTGAACTGGCGATCCCCAGGCCGCTGAAGTGGAACATGTGAACTTAACCACTGCGCCACCGGGCTGGCCCCCCTTCCCTGTGTTTTGAGTGTGGGGAAGGAGTCGGGAGAGCAGAGCGAATGGCGCAGGGTTGAGTGTGTGAGCAGGTCGTGATTATTACTATTCCATAATACCCACGGTTTATGTGGATTTCCTCAATTTTAAAGTCATTGCTACCAAGTTTAATTGTCTCCTTTATCTTAGAGGTGTACAGCTCCTTTTGGTATCTTTGGGAACTTCCTTGAGCGTTACCCGATTACATGATCCTACTAATGCTATAGGATTTCTTCCACCTCTAAGATTTCATGGTTTAAGACTTTGTCTTCCCCATGAAATATTTCCTGATTACTTTAGTCCTCAATAATCTTGATCTTCTTAACCTAAGTCGTGAGAGACATATTTATGTGTACCGCAGCATATCATTTATTCATTCAGCAAACACTGTACTAGGAACTTGCTAGATGCTGAAGTGACAAAGATGACTCAAACAGCATTTCTTGAACACCTGTTTTGTGCTACGCCCGGGGGATGAAGTGTGACTAACACAGGCAAGGCTCTTGCGTTAGACAGGTTCTTGCTTTTCAAGGGGTGTTGGTTTTCTCTCCCTAATTAGTCTGTAAGGTATGCTTTTTGTATTTCATTCCCCCGTCATCTTAATACAGCAAATAAATAGTTCTCAAGAATTACTTGATTGACTTCTTGCATGGGGTTCTTTTGATTGCCAAGAAAACATGAGGGCTGTTTGGTGAAGTCAGAACTTCGAAGTTTATAATCTACACAATGTGTGCCGGTCTCAGGTAGTGTGGTAGGAATAATCTGTGCCTGTGGCTAATTTGGTTTTTTTTTTTTAAAGATTGGCACCTGAGCTAACAACCATTGCCAATCTTTTTTTTTTTTCTTTCTGCTTTTTCTCCCCAAATCCACCCAGTACATCGTTGTGTATTTTAGTTGTGGGTCCTGCTAGTTGTGGCATGTGGGACACTGCCTCAGCATGGCCTTATGAGTGGTCCCATGTCTGTGCCCAGGATCCGAACCTGTGAAACCCTGGGTCATCAAAGTGGAGCGCGCGAACTTAACTGCTCGGCCACAGGGCTGGCCCGCTGTGGCTGATTTTTCATTTGGAGGAAAAATTTGGAAGAGTTTTTCAGAACTTCTCATACTCTCTAGCTCTTTAAACAGATTTTATTTTGAATAATGAATTTATGTATTCAAATTTTGGACTCAGGACACTGGCATGTGATTTTGGTACTGCATGCTTAATCAGAACTTCAAAGAGTTTTTCTGTTTTGTTTTGCTTTGCTTTTAAAACCAGGGCTATGCCCTTCTTAGTAAAGCAGATTTTTGTTTGTTTGTTTGAGTTGATTGGGTTTTTTTCCAAAGGGTTTTTCTCACATTCTGCTGTCTGAACCTTTTTAATAAGGGCTTTCAAAGCCCTTATGCAATTCTTATGGTTTCATTATACCTGAGAGGAGAGAGACAATTTATGATTTTCAGCTGTGAAACTCATTAAAATATGTAATGCATTAAAACACTTTTGGGGAAGAATAGTAGTAGGGAGTATTGAAACAGAACATCGTGTAAAACAATTGTCTTCCTTGCATCGTTTCAAATGTGATTTAAATGTGCTGTTTTTTGCCTTAAGTACTTTCACGATGTCCCCTCCTTGCTCTGGAACAGTTGTTTTCAAACTTCGCTGTGCCTGAGAATCACCTGAGGAGCTGGCTCCACCGTCGATTCTCGTCTGCACACCCCAGTGGTTCTGATCAGTGGATCTTGCCTGGGGATGTGCAGGCCAGATGATTTGGATGCCGTGAGCCGCAGACCGGACATTGATTTGGAAGCTTCACAATGTTCCTTTCTAACCTCTTTTCTGAGCACTCCCCCAGCACAGGCCAGCTGGCCTCTTCCCAGCCTCCTGCCTCGTACCGCATGGTCTTCAGTGGCCTCAGCACCGCTGCTCTGCTCATTCCCTCAACATGGAAATGCATCTCCTGTCTCTTTAGGGCTCAGCTCAAGAGGTGGGCTTCCCGAGAGGCTGTCTCTGCTAGTCTCGCCCACCCTGATGGTGCCTTCCTCTATACTCCTCTGTATATGTGGAAGTTTTTCCAAAAAATTGCCAATATTTGAATATCAGGAGCTGCTCATAAAAATCTGGGTTTCTAACAAACTGGGCCAGTATTCCTTCATGATAACTATTGGTTGGAACTGATTAGCAGCATTTGTTACTTTCTAGTTTGCAAGTCTCTCCCATTCCTGTTATTTCCTTAATTCTGGACAAGGGTCATTTTATCTTCACGTTTGTGCTACTGCCTTATTTTCATTGAGCTGGTTTTACTTGTAAACTTTACCTATTTGGCTCTTGTGGGTATTGAGTATATAGTTCTTGATTTATGGTTCATATTGTTCGTTGGACCATTCTCGTATGTTTCCCTGCTTCACTAGTATATCTTTCAAGGCCCCCATGTACAGCTTCACAGCTACCTGCATAATATTATGGGCTAGCCCTCTCTCTGTCTTTTAATGTAAAAAACAATTCATTTCTCTCAATAAGATTTTAAGTGCCTTGAAAGTAGAAATAATGTTAGGTGTTTGTGTTCTCCTTAACACCAAGTAACTATTTATATTCAACTTATGTCTTCTAATTTTTTTATCAATTTCATATAATAGAAAAATATAGTGTACTATTTTATCTTCTTTTTTTTCTGCTTTTTCTCCCCAAATCCCCCCCAGTACATAGTTGTATGTTTTAGTTGTGGGTCCTTCTAGTTCTGGCATGTGGGATGCTGCCTCAGTGTGGCCTGATGAGCTGTGCCGTGTCTGCGCCCGGGATCTGAACCAGCGAAACCCTGGGCCACCGAAGTGGAGCGCATGAACTTAACTACTCGGCCATGGGGCCGGTCCCCTATTTCATCTTTTATTAGGAAAAGATCTATACCAGCAGAAATGATTTAAGATTAGCTACAGTCTTAAGTTTAATGAATGTTCTTTTCTAATTTTTAGAGTTCTTTTTCTACTAGTGCTTTATTTACATTATACTTTAGTAAGTTTGTGACAAGTAATGTTTTAATAACCATTGAAATTAAAGTACTACTGGTTGAATATCATCTTATGGAATATATGGTTGCTAAAGGAGATTTTCATGTAAAGATTCCAGTTAGAAACCTTGGGCTAAGTTTTTCTGAATCTTGCCCCCAAAAATGTATAGATTGTTCACATCTGAATAGTTGAATGTGTTTTTTAGTCTTTTTCTAAAAAAAGAGGCCAGGAAACTTTTTTAAAGTTTCAAAAGTCATGTATTTATTGTTGTAGAAAATACAGATGAACGATTACAAAAGGACATAAATATCATCCCTCCTCTCAGCTCCAGAGGTGATTACCGTTTCCAACATTTTGGGGTGTATTCTTCAAGCTTTTTTTTTCCCGTGAGGTGATGGTGGCTATATTTGTATGGGCTCATGGTCTTGAAAATAATTCTAAATTTATTGGTAAATAGACCAAAAAAACTTTTTTTGGAAGGGTTTCTAAGGACTAATTCTATTCTATCTAATCTATTATTATTGTAACTAATCTAGTAAAAGTTTAACAAGTCATCACTATGAAAAATTTATATTAACTTGCCTTTTTATCAAGTCAAATTGAGTTATTGGCTTATCCAGTTCGGAGTGCTTCTCCTGGTCGGATCAGTGCTTGTCAAACCACAAGACAGAAATATAAAGAATACAGAGCAGAGCTACTAGGGTATCAGGTAGTACTGCTTCTGCTTCAGGAAACCACATATCCATTTTTGGAACCACTTTTTTTTTCCTTTATGTTGAAAACTGAGCCAGAACATTTTTGCTTGTAGTTTGAGGAAGGAGAGTGTTCATGTTCAGCTTCTTTGCGTTTTGGAGAAGGATGGTGTGTGATGTAACGTGTACATTTCTCCAGTTCCCGTCTCATCCTTCCAGGCAGAAAATTCAGATAACTGCTGGCTCTTGCCAATACAAAGACTGCTTGTGTTCACAGAAGGAGGATGCTGGAGTGGCAGAGAACAGGCCTTGGAGACTGGCTGCTTTCTACCTGTGTGTGTCACTTAATGAGACTTCAGCCCCTTTGAGTCACAGTTCATCTGTAAAAATGTGAAGAAACCCAGACAGGAAAGATTAATTTGACAGATAAATGAGATAACCACTTTCTCCTCCAGTCCCCAGGCCACCCGGTTTCATTCCCTACTTCTCCATGCCCCACCATGAAGGTGCCTCCTTAGTGATGGCCACAGGCAGGAATCATCCTGAGCTTCCTGCCCCGACTCTCATCTTGTATGCATCCCTGTACATTTTACTCTTAGTTTGTCGGAGAAGCTGTTCGTCTTCCTGTTCAGCAAATTCATTTTTCTGTCTGTGTCCTGGATTTATCTCTGGTGCTCCTAGTCCCTGCTCCATTGGTCATCCCTTCTGTTATCCTGGGTCTCTTCTTCCTCTTCCTTTTCTTGGTGAACTGACAAGGTGTGGCTCAGATGTCACCTGCAGGGAGCCTCCGACTTCCCTGGCCTCAGGGAGGTGCCCCTCCTCTGTACTCTCACAGTATCCGTGGCACTCTGATGGCACTCTTCTCACAGTGGCGTTTGGGGTTTATTTTCCTGGTTTCCTCACTACAGGGTAAGCTCCCCCAGGGCCAGGACTGTATCTTGTTTGCCTTGCTTAGGGCCCAGGTGAATGAGTTGAATGAGTGGGATGAGTGGTGAGTGAATAGCTTTAAAAAAATGTTAGTCATTTTCATTTTAGAAACAGTATCTAAAGTGGATTAAGATTATGGACTCTGGGGCCAGACTGCTCAAATTCATACTCAGCCACTTGTTAAGCATGTGCCCTCTGGCAAGTGCCTCAGTTGTTTCTTCTCTCAAATGGGGCTAATAATAATAGTATTTATTTTTTAGGGTTGTTGTGAGAATTAAGTGACCCAGTAGATGAGTAGTGCTATGAACCTTGTGGCGCACAGTGATTGCTCACTATGAATTAGCTCTTTATTATTATTACTGTTACTATATTTCATAAGCATCAGGTGCCTTCTGCTGATAATCTTCTACTGATAATTTTGATTTTATAAAATCTCAACATGGTAACGTTTATCCTTCCTCCAGATGGTATTTGATTGTTTTAGAAGCATTTTTGTTACATCACATTTCACTTGGTCCTCATGGCAAGTGAGGGAGTGAGGAGGATGTTTTATCACCCTCATTATTTACATGAGGGAAGATATGGGTGGTGGGAGGTGGGCCAGTACTTCCTGTCTCTGGATCCTGTGGCCTCTACTTTATGTTGTGTTGATGGTTCCATTAAAAATAAAGCAAAACTTAAAAAAAATAATTTTAGACTTACAGTTGCAAAAATAGTCAGAGAATTCAAACTGCTTCCCCTAATACTAACAATTTACATAACCACCACCTCCATTTTTTTTTTTTCTGTTGAGTATGGTTCAGTTTTGAATATTTTTCGCCACCATCCTTTTTTAAAAACATATTTCTTGAGATATAATTCACATACCATGCAGTTCACCCACTTAAAGTGTACAATTCATTAGTTTTTAGTATATTCACAGATTTGTGTAGTCATCACCATAGTCTAATTTTAGAACACTTTTCTCACCTCAAAAAGAAACCCCATACCTGTTAGTAGTCACTCCCTCGTTCCTCTCTGTACCCCTTTCCCCCAGGCCCAGGCAACCACTAATCTACTTTCTGTCTCTCTGTATTTGATTATTCTGGACATTTCTTGTAAATTTCCCACCATCTTTGTATCTCGTTAGCATTTTCTATGCAGACCTGGAGCCACACTGCCTGGGTTTACATCCTGGCTCTCCCCCTTACAAGGGTCTGACTGTGCACTTGTCGTTTATTTGTCTCTGCCTTGGTTTCCTAGTTTGTAAAGTGGGGGATAATAATGGTATCTACATTTGGGGTTGTAAGAATTAAATGAGTTAACGGGTGGAAAGCGCTTAAAATTGTATCTGTCCCTGATAAGTGCTGTCTAAATTTTAGCTGTTACTGTACCAGGATCTGTCATAGTCTAATTAATTCATTTTGTAGTTTTCCATATTGGGGTATTTATTGTTTCTGCATTGTTAACAGCTAACCTTATAAGTTTCTAAACGTTACTCAGGTCACTGTTAGTATTGTGTCCTAAATCCTGAATTTAGAATTTAGTCTTGTAAACTATTTCCTGTCACAATGACTTGGTGAAAGATAACTGCAGCATTTGGCAGTGTAATTATGCATCTTCGTTTGGTACCTGGGTTTATTTATTTGAATGAGAGATAGTGCAGCTATCTTATTTAGTTAAAGAGAAATCTGAGACATTGATTTCTGAAAACCAAGTTATACTTTCATTAAAGTCAGTTTGTTTTTTAAAAAGTTGCATTTGAAACTGATTTTTTTTAACACCTTTATTTCTCATAGCCTTCCAAGATCAAAGAGGGGATATGTGCCTATAAGAAAAATTCAGTGCCCAAAACATGTTCACCACCACCACCTCCATAAATGGGAAAACTCTGAGGGTCTATTTAAATGATCTGCAGGATAGCAAAGTGAAGCGTGAGAAATGTCTGTTTCAAAGAGTTATCATTGTCAAAACAATTTTCTACCTAAATGCAAATCAAATCTAGATTAGGCCATATGAGAAGGTTGTGAAATACCAAGTAAGACACTGGAGACGCTGGGCGAGGAACCAGAAGTTCTGGGACCAGGACTTGCAGCCAGTCAGTTGGATGATCTGGAACGTGCCACTTCTGTTCTTTGGGCCACAGTTTCCTCATCTGTAAAATGAGACTATGGGACTAGAACTGTTAGTCTCTTAAGGCTTATCCAGAGTGAAAATTCTTTATGTCTCATAACAACAAACGAGGTACTAGCAAACGTGGATCAATTCTCTGTGCGTTACTAAGGGAAGGAAATGGAAGAGAAATCTCTAAATTTGTGTTTTTGCTGCTCTTTTTCCCATTCTTCTTATTATTGCCATTGCCCTTCTAGTTTCACAGTGAGGTGGCTATTTTATGATTTGTATTTTTGCATTTCTGCTACATGTATTCATCTCTTTTAAAGGCAGCTCTGACCTGTGATACCTTCAAAATCTTATTAAGATTTTAGTTACAGGTGCTTGGCTGGGCAGTGGAGCTCAGGACTAAAATCAGCGTTCCCTCTGTGGTGGTGGAAATGGAAGCTGGCATGTCCTGTGTTCCAGTGTGTCCTGAGGCCTTTTTATGAGTAATTGCATTTCTTAACAAATTGCCTATGAAGATAAATGCTTGTTTATAAATTATTTTTGTGACTAACTTTGATTTTAAATTTAGAATTGTAGTTTTATAGGGGAAAAACATTGGTATCTGACACACAATAAATTTTTGCTTAAGATTCCAAATATTTACTTTAAAGAGCCATTCTATTTGTAACTAGGCAGTTTTATATTTCGTATTCTCTATCAGTGGTTCCCAATTGTGGGCTCCAAAAGCTGGAGACATATATGAAATTATTATAAGGGGTTCAGTCAATTTATGAACCCCTAAGCTGCAGACTAAATAAATAATAGGCTTTGGATGTAAATGTACTAAGGTTTTTCAAATGTATGTTGGTTCTTGTGATTAATAAAGCACAGATTTATTTAAAAGCATTTACTGAGTTCATAAAAATCTTTTGTCGTTATATTTTAAAAAATGATATCAATGATACAATTACTACCATGTAAAGGTCCAAGAACACTTACCTTCCAAAGGTTCGTGTATGTGAAGCTTAGAAAACATTCTCTACGACTATGCCAAGAGGTTAGCGATATGGTCAGAGAAGCTACTTGATAGTATACATTTGTTTAGAAGCATGAATATATTAAGTATTTTCTGTTTTAAGTAAAACTTAAGGAATTTAAGCAATCTTTGTGTTTTCACTTAATAAAAACCACATTATTTGTCTCTTTAATGGATTTAGGGCAGTGAGTCTTAAGACAAAAAGACAGTCAAAAAAGCCCTCAAGATTTGGTTGATTCTAACTTAAAAAGTGATCTAACTTGTAAGGAAGATACTAACCTTCATTCCTGACAAGATGATTAGTTTTGTTGACTGAATTGCCATCATGCTTAAAATAAACTACAGAAACTGAATTCATTTATTGGCAAACATTCACTGAATGTATTATCTTCTCCTAAGTGAATAAGAAAATGAGATGGATTGATATTTGTGACTAAAGAAATATTGAACAAGAGAAGTGTGGTCCGAGGTGACGGTGCTGACGTGAGTGCGTTTCTGGCTGTGGCAGGAGCCGGGTTCTAGGACAGCCTTAGCTGCCAGCCAGTTACCTTTCCAGTTTCCAGGTAAACTTGGAGCAGGCTTATGTGTTTATGCCCAGGTACTTAGCCCGTATCCTCTTAGTTACCTTTGCCGGGGAGGGATGTGGGTTATCCGGAGATGGTGTTTGTCGAGATAGAAAAGGCTTGTGGCCTTTTGATGTGGAGCCAAGCTTTCTGAAATCCCATGGAGCTGGTCTTCAGATCCAGGGTTCTAACTGAATGAAGACCAAGGTTCTTTAGTCTTATTCTTCTTTCAAGGGAAAGGAACTACTGTTACACTCGCATTTATGCATCTCTGTATAAAATGTTTGGAAATGGTATCTTCTGTGTGTTGTATATTTGCGATAACTGCCTTGAATAAAGGTTAAAATGTCATGGAAAAATGGGAAAACTTAAGCAGGAGGAAATAGATATAGTTTGTATTTAGTAATTTAGAATGTTCCGTTTAAAAGCAGTTAAACTGGCTGGAGCTGCGGGCGGGGGAGGGGTGCTGGGGTGGTGAAAGGCTGCAGCCACTATGGTGAGTGCCAGACATTTGATTTTGAAGTGTTTGCTCATTTATTTTAGAACCAGAAAAAATTTCTTGGAAAACTACCTTTTTTACTGTGCACCCAGATAGGATAGTTTGTTCTTCCAAATCTAGAATTGAGATTTTAATTTTTATTGTCAGTCTGTCAGCTTTTCAGACGTTGACTTCTTTGGTTATTCATTCAAGATTTAAGTGGGAGAGGAAGAGCTGTAGCAGTAGGTTTGACCATTCAGATCAATAAATTGAAAAGGAAAATTAGAATCATTTAAATTTGACTGCATATGATCAGATACTAATAAACCTTCTACTACATTAAACCACTTTTCTCTGGCTATGTTCTTGGTTGTTGATTGGTTAATGGTTCAGGGGACAGCTGGGTGAGGTTTCCCGCCCCTTTGAAGTTGGTTTGGCAAATCAAACTAAGCCTTAAGTGACTGGCTCAAAGTCTCAGCAATGTCGGTATAATGTTGGTGGACATGTGGTACACACCAGTAATTCCCAGTGTGTGCTGTAGAAGTATCCACACAGCTTGATTTACGGAAAAGGTGACATTCACAAAAGAAAGATTTGAAGCCTGAAATTGGGAAAATGAAGCCAGCCCAAGTCTAAATTTAGGTCTGTGTCTTAACTGCTTAAAAAAAACGTGCTTGTCGAAAGAATGAAAACAAGCCGTTGTATGTTCTTCCACACTTTTTTCTTTGTCTGCATCTACATATGTATATACATGTTTATTTTTACAAAAATGGGATCATACTCTCTCACTATATATATATGTATATTTGAACATTTATGTCCCACTTTTGTCATACTGTTACTTTTTTTAATGGCTGTACAGTCTTCCAAGGTGTGAATGTACAGTAACTTACTTGAAAGCATTTCCTTATTGATAACATTTGAAGTATTTCCAGTTTGTTGCCGTTGTAAATATGCCATGGGAACTGCTTAACATATCTCTCTCCTTGCGCATAGGTGAGTGTATCTGTGGGATAGATTCCTAGCAGTGGAATTTTGAGTAAAAAGTAAGAAGTTTGGTAGATGCTGCCAAATTGCTTTACAAGTAACAATGTACATTCCTAGCGAGGGTATTGGAGAATATCTGTTTCCCCACAGTCCCTGAATGTTCTCAGTCCTGTTAATTTTTTGCTAATTATGTGAGTCAGAAAGTGGTATCTTATTTTTCTTTTTAAAACTATAGTTTTTAAAAATAACAACCTGAGTTTAGGAGTTGGAACCTCATGTCTTCTGAATAGTTGACCATCATTTTTGGTTAATCTGATAGAGGAAAATTAAAAAAAAAGCCACATTAGTTAGTGAGACCATAAGCTTTGCTTTCACCATAGTTGAAGAACCTTATGTCATGCTTGGCTGGTTCAGATCCCTAGAGGACTTTATGATGTTGTTACCCTTCATGTTTGGTGATGGCAGAAGTATTTCTTTCTTTCTTTTTTTTAATTGTGGTGACATTGGTTTATAACATTATGTAAATCTCAGGTGTACATTGTTATATATTTTGATTTCTGTGTATACTACATCATGTTCACCACCCAGAGACTAATTACCATCCATCACCACACACAGGTGCTTAGTCACCCCTTTCGCTCTCCCCTCTCCCCCCTTCCCCTCTGGTAACCATCAATCCAATCTCTGTTTCTCTGTGTTTGTTTATCATTGTTTTTATCTTCTACTTATGAGTGAGATCATATGGTATTTGACTTTCTCCCTCTGACTTATTTCACTTAGCGTAATACCCTCAAGACCCATCCATGTTGTCACAAATGGCCAGATTTCATCCTTTCTTATGGCTGAGTAGTATTTCAATGTGTATATATACCACATCTTCTTTATCCATTCGTCCCTTCATAGTTGCTTCCAAGCCTTGGCTATTGTGAATAATGCTGCGATGAACATAGGGGTGCATATATCTTTATGCGTTCGTGTTTTCATATTCTTTGGATAAATACCCAGCAGTAGAATAGCTGGATCAGATGGTAGATCTATTCTTAATTTTTTGGGGAATCTCCATACTGTTTTCCATAGTAGCTGCACCAGTTTGCATTCCCACCAGCAGTGTATGAAGGTTCCCTTCTCTCTGCATCCTCTCCAACACTTACTGTTTCCTGTCTTGTTAATTATAGCCATTCTGATGGGAGTGAGGTGATATCTCATTATGTTTTGATTTGCATTTCTCTGTTAGTTAATGATGTTGAGCATCTTTTTATGTGCCTATTGGCTATCTGTATATCTTCTCTGGAGAAATGTCTGCTCAGATCTTTTGCCCATTTTTTAATTGGGTTAAATTTTTTCTTGTTGAGCTGTATGAGTTCTTTGTATATTTTGGATATTAACCCCTTATCAGATATATGGTTTGTGAATATCTTCTCCCAATTGTTAGGTTGTCTTTTTGTTTTGTTGATGGTTTGCTTTGCTGTGCAGAAGCTTTTTAGTTTGATGTAGTCCACTTGTTTATTTTTTCTATTGTTTCCCTTGGTCAGACATGGTACTTGAAGATATGCTGCTAAGACCCATGTTGAAGTGTGTATTGCCTGTTTTCTTCCAGAAGTTTAATGGTTCCAGGTCTTACATTCAAGTCTTTAATCCATTTTGAGTTAATTTTTGTGTATGGTCTAAGATAACCATACTTGGTCTACTTTCATTCTTTTGTGTGTGGCTGTCCAGTTTTCCCAACACCCTTTATTGAGGAGACTCTCCTTTCTCCATTGTAATCTCTTGGCTGCCTTGTTGAAAATTAGCTGTCCATGGATGTGTGGGTTTATTTCTGGACTCTTGATTCTGTTTCGTTGATCTGTGTGTCTGTTTTTGTGCCAGTACCGTGCTGTTTTTGTTACCATAGCTTTGTAGTATATTTTGAAATCAGGGAGTGTGATACCTCCAGCTTTGTTCTTTTTTCTCAGGATTCCTTTGGCTATTTGGCGTCTTTTGTTGTACCATATAAATTTTAGGATTCTTTGTTCTGTTTCGTAAAAAATGTTGTTGGAACTTTGAGAGGGGTTGCATTGAATCTGTAGATTGCTTTAGGAAGTATGGACATTTTAACTATGTTAATTCTTCCAATCCAAGAGCAGGGAATATCTTTCCATTTCTTTGTGTCTTCTTCAGTTTCTTTCAACAGTGTTTTATAGTTTTCAGTGTACAGATCTTTCGCCTCTTTGGTTAAGTTTATTCCTATATATTTTATTCTTTTTGTTGCAATTGTAAATGGGATTGTATTCTTAATTTCTCTTTCTGCTACTTCATTGTTAGCAGTATTTCTTTCCAGCGAGCAAGGCCAGCTGCTTGCGTACAACTTGCCACCCTGCATACAGAGAAAGCTGACTTTGAGTTGGCTGCCGCTGCAACTTTTTTCAGGTGCTTTTGCTCTGAATACCAGTGATTCTCCACCAGAGGCATTTTTTTGCGCTCCCCACTGGGACATTTGGCAATGTCTGGAGACCTTTTTAGTTGTCACAACTCTGGGGGGGAGGGCAGGAATGGAGGTGGTTACTACTGGCATCTAGTGGTCAGAGAGGCCAAGGATGCTGCTAAGTATCCTGCAATTCACAGAACATCTGCCCACAGCAAAGAATTACCTGGCCCCACATATCAGTAATGCTGAGGTTGAGAAACCCAGCTCTACACAAAGAAGTCAGGGTGTTCAGCCTTACAGCTATCTAATTCTTTTACTTAAACCGATTCTGCTTCACTTCTTGCAGCTACATGGCAGGCCTATCTTTAATATAGAAGGATTCCTTACCTAGAGTGGCTGGCAGGTGATTCTGGCTAATTTCGGCTACCTTTGAGAACTGTGTTGTTACAATTTCCAACTTTTCTCATGTTTTGCTCACAGGTAGAGACAGGCAGAGTTAGGTAGAGCTTGGGAAAGTAAAGCCTGGTGTAAAGACCCAACTTCCAAGTTCTGGTAAGGATTCTGGTAATTTCTGGCCCACAAGAAGTGGCTATTATTATTTTGCTAGTAAGTACGTTCCCACTCAAATAGAGAAGTAAAACAAACACTTACCTCCTTCCCCCCAAAACAAACAAACAAAAACAAACCACCTGGTGAAGAGGAGAGTCCACGGTAGTTATCCTTCTTCCCCGCGTCAGCTTTGCGCCTGACCTGGGCTGGCATGAAAGGAAACTGACGGGTCTGTCCTGAGCGCATTTCCAGTGAAGAGGCTGGGAGAGTCCAAAAGAACATTTTGAGTCATCAGATACTTTTAAAATGCCAGATTCTTTCCGTGGGGCTAATTTAAACCTATTGTGACCCTTCAGAAATCTTCACAGGAGGCCTCAGAGCCATCATAACGTGGCATCCCGCTTGTTTAGTGGAAGCCTTTCTAAAGGGCACCTTTCTGTTTGGCTACATTTCTTATATTATCAACCATCATGTCAGAGAAAAAGAGACAGAAATTTTTGGGCCCTTAACAGGGAAGCACAGCTGCTTGGGGCAGAGAGTCTCGTGAAGTAAGTTTCCCTTTGAGTAAGAAGGAATTCTCCCATTGGAAAACAAGGTATATTCTTCTTCTTTCTTCCTTTTCCCTGACAATTTAGGTTTAGGCTAAGCCGACGAAGTGTATATCAAGATGTAAAAATTTAGTGTGCTCTTTAAGATACACTTGTACTTCTTGTTCAGAGGTAGTAGGTTGTAAGTTGATCTTGAAGAATAGAGAATGATGGAGTTTCTTTTATGACCACAGAGTAGATCGTCTGCACTAGTCCAGGTCTGAGGGAATGGGAAGTCTCCCCTTTGTGTTCTGTTGTCTTCCTTTTTCTCCTTTGTTTCTTTCGTTGTCTTAGGTTAGTGCTCCTCCCAATATGTGATGCAAACCTCAGTGTAAGCCACATGTGTAATTTAAAGTTTTCTAGTAGCCAGAATAAAAAAAAGTAAAAAGAAACAGATAAAATTAATTTTAATAATGTTTTATTTAACTTCATATATCTAAAATATTATAATTTCAATATGTAACCAATATAAAAATGAGTTATTTTACATTCTTTTTTTTATACTAATTCTCTGAAATCTCATGTGTATTTTGTATGTATAGAACATCTCAGTTAAGACTAATCATATTTCAAGTGCTCAATGGCCCCATGGGGGCTGGTGGCTACCATGTTGGACAGCACAGTGTTATTTTCCTTAGCTTTATTAAAGTATGATTGGAAACTAAAAATTGTATATATTTAAAGTATACAACGTGATGTTTTGATATACGTCTTCTTTGTGAAATTTCCACAATCAAACTAATTAACGTATCTGTCACCTTACATGGTTACCATTTTTTTTGGTGATGAGAACACTTGCGATCTACTTTCTTAGCAAATTTCAGGTATACCTTATTTTTAATTATAGTCAGCATACTGTACATTAGGTCTCCAGAAATTACTCGTTTTATAGCTGAAAGTTTGTTTTCTTTGACCAACGTCTCCCCATTTCCTCCATCCCCCCTGGACAGCACCGTCTTAATTGGTCTGTTGTAATTCTGCAAGAATTTTTACTATTTAACTAGTTATAGGACATTCAGACAAAGGTGTTCATACACTAATACATATAATTTAAGAAAAAATATTTTCATGGTTGATAACCTCAACCATTGTTGTTTAAGATAGTCAAAATCTGTTGTGTTTCAGCATTGTAGTTGTGAATTGGCCTGAACTTCACTGTATTTGTGGCTGTGCACATGCCAGTTTTCCACTGACATGTATTCCGTAAAAAACAGTCATATAGCTGAGAAAAGGTCATCCAAGGACAAAGAAAATGACTTTTACTTGAGTTAAATTTTTATATACTCTAATGGAAACATTCTAAACTTCACTGTCATCAGGAAGCTTGTTGATAATTGAAATGAAGAATTTTGGCATTTGGTGACCAATGTGGCGCGTGCTGCTGTATGAATCCATGAAGAAGAAAATGGGCTCTACTTTAAGACTTTACAGATTGAAGATAGGATTAAGTTGGATTTAAACTTAAACTTCAGTAAATGAAACTCTGAGTTTTGAGACAAATATAGTCTGGGTGAGGGTATCTGAGAGGCAGTGACACTTTAAAAGAGAATCAACAATATTTTATGCTAATTTTTTACGTTCTTTTTTTAAAGATTGGCACCTGGGCTAACAAGTGTTGCCAATCTTTCTTTTTTTTTTAAGGATTGGCACCTGGCCTAACAAGTGTTGCCAATCTTTTTTTTTTTTCCTGCTTTATTTCCCAACACCTCCCCGCCTCCCCACATAGTTGTATTTCCTAGTTGCAGGTCCTTCTAGTTGTGGGATGTGGGACGCCGCCTCAACGTGGCCTGACAAGCGGTGCTGTGTCCGTGCCCAGGATCCGAACCCTGGGCCGCTGCAGCGGAGCGCGCGAACTTAACCACTCGGCCACAGAGCCGGCCCCAATTTTTTACTTTCTAAATATTCTGCAGTGAGCCTATACTATTTTTATAATCAGAAATAAACTCACCCTCAAAAATTAAAGAAAAAAACTAAAAGAAAAAAGAAGCACAACATCAAAAAACCACCAGTTGTACACAAAAGTGAAGAGGTTTGAAAACCTGGATTCTAATCCTGGTTCTGTCATTAACCATCTACATGATTTTGGGCAAGTCAGTTAACATCTCTGGGTCTCCATTTCTTCAACTGTAACACCAGAAATTAAAGTTGTTTAGGTTCTTTAGGTCTTTTTGGTTCTAGAATTCCATGACAGTTTTCCTGTAGGACTTTGGGGAAGCTTTTAGAAGGCATATGTAGCCTGAAGAGAGTCTAGGAGCTTCTCCTGAAATCATACTCTGATGAGTATCTAGTAAACGCCTGCTAAGTGCCAGGCAGTGTCCTTTATTTAGTTCTAAAGGGTTTGGAAAAAATTGTCCTAAAAAGGAGTGGGGATTGAGATGGGGGTGGAAAGAAGGAATGAAGCAAAAAGATGAGAATGAATAATAGAAATTAAGTGAGTATGTACATGGTGCTGTGTAATTTGAAAGATGTTTTCCTGTTTAGTATCCCATTTACTGCCATTTAATATTTTGGAGACATGAGGGAGTATATAAGGGGGTAGTTGGGAGCCTATGAAAGACAAATGATTGTAACAAAACCCTGAGAGTACTGTAATAAAGCAGTATTTGGGATAATCTAAGAAAAGAATATTTGGGCTGAATTTGTGAGAAGAATTAAGAAAAAGTGATTGTGTTGAGATAACCAATGTGCGGATGGAACCCTGAAATTAAGCTTGAGTTTTAGAAATAACAGGAAGGATTCTTTGACATAGTAAATATATAGAGGGTATGCAGTTAAGTTTATTACTGGGTTTAGAGATGTTTTGAAAGCTGAATGACCAATTTGTGAAGTAAAAAGGATTAAAATGAGGAATTTGTTAAGACTCTGGAAACATAGATATTTCTCCCAGGTTTATATAGCAGTCTCTGAAATGCTTTTCAGAAACCGTTGGATTGATTTCCAAATGCCCACATCGTTGGCACCAGTCCTGTCCGTTTATGCACACTCACCACTGTGCTTCCCTTGTGCTTTTTCATCATTTTCAAGCTCCTTTTTTTCTTCAAACGACTAAGCTGAAGAAGAAAAACATCTGTTGCTCTGGCGAAAGACCAGACAGAGGAATTTAAAAGAAGGGCAGGATAAATTGTTTTAATTCCAAGTCTGATTTCCTAGTGGAATATGTCACTTTTCTCTTATTTTAAAATATCTTTTAACAACTTGAGTTAACATTTATTTTCACTTTCAAGTAATGTGTTTAGTTGGTGGCATGATGGAAACTGAGGCAGTGTGTTAAAATTCTAGGATACTGGTTTTGTATTACTTTTCTGGACAAATGGCTTTCGCTGATTCTTCCTAAGGTAGAAACTGTGCTTCTTAAAGGGTCTGGGTACAGGTGTGGCTTACTGGGCAGCTGTATTTAAAATCAATTATTTGTTACAGAAACACGTGGGTTTGAGACAGCTCGGCTCTATTCATGTTATGTACTGGTCTCAGAGGTGCTACAGGGACACAAATATAATTAAATATAATTCCAAGAAGGCAGATATTATTGCATCATGTAATCTAGTTAAGTGCAGTAAGAGAGGTACGAGCGAGGGGCCCTTGCAGTTCAAAGAAAGGGAGAGATCACATCAGGCTGAGAGAATCACCAGGAAAGGCTTCATGAAAGAAGTGACATTTGAGAGGGACCTCTGAGGATGGACGGAGATAGAGGCTGGAGGGCAAGGGATGTTTGAGGAGGCCAGATCTGAGGGAGTGAAGGCTTATGTGGAGTCCTTTAGCTGAAACACAGGTAACAATTTGATGGGGCTTAGAGTTTATATGGGATGGTGGGGAAGGAGGAGCCAGGAAATCAGAAATAGGATAGGAAGGAAGATGGGAGGACAGGGAATTGGAGTACTGTGGATCTCAGATTTTCTTTGCAGTTTTATATTTTGATATAACCCAAACAATGGTGTTGGTAAATACTTTGTGATGAGATTTTGCAGTGTGTAATTTAGTATACATCTCAAAATAGGAATATTGGCTTATATCGATCTTTATGTATGAGTGTGTGTGTGTAACTCATGCTCGAAAAGAGTGTTTCTTCTGGCATTTCTTAGAGAACCTATCATTTGTGCAAATGTTTCCACTTACGAGCGTCATGGAAAAAAATTGCTTCCTGGTGGAAACGTTTAAAGAATCGGTGTGTGTGTTTGTATGTGTGTGTGTGAGAGAGAGGGTGAGAGAGCGAGGAGAGGGCGAGGAGGAGAAAGGTGAAGAGGAGAGGAGAAAAGTGAAAAGTGGGTTGGGACGAGTAGGGCTGGAACTAAATGTAATTAGGGCCCGTTTTTCAGAGGAAATGCCTTTGAGGGGGTTCGCCACCACAGAGGTTTGTCAGTGTGTGTACAACCACACAGACTGCAACAAATTAATTCCAAGTTATACATTACTAAAAATGAAAACACCTGTAGGTTATATTTTTTTCCTACCTTAAAAAAAGGTAAGAAAAACATGGAAAAGAGCATTTGTATTTCATAGTTCATCTTGTTGCCTGTATATTTTTATTTGAATGCCATAACAGTCCCAGCTTTTCTGTGAATCAGAGAGATAATCAGGCCAAAATTGTACAAAAGGAATTGATGCTTCATTTGGTTGGAACATTTACTTTTATAAAAACAAGGCAGGTGAAAAGGCTATTTAAAAAACGAACTGTTGAGTTTGGACATAATAATTGCTTCAGGAGAAAGGTTTTTTTCCATTCTCTTAAAGTTCTGAAAGGTTATTTATTTTTAAAATAAGTGCTTTTGCATCGTTCCTTCATATGGGAGTGCTGTCAAAGTGCACCCTCTGTGGAGAGATGAGCAAACGTGCTCAGTTTGCTGTGGGCAGCTCATCTTTGCTGCCTCGGTCTCCTGCAAATTTAAAAGAAATGATTGGCTTATATGGTTTCATTGTGCATTACTGAAATATTAGGATTAAAAAAAAGTGAACTTCGTGGTGCCCTGGTCGTGTTTTTAAACCTCTTTTACTGGCCTGAGAAAATTGTGAAGGATTTAGCAAAAATACTTGGCTTAGATTTAGAACCTTGTTGTGTCTGGCCTTCTCCATCTTTTGAGTAGGTTCTGAATTCTTCTCTTTGGTTTGAATTATAACATTGTTTCTTGTGGTTCTGAAAACTATCTGTAATAGCCTCATTCTCGTCATTGCCTCATTCTTAAGAAGCTGCTTTTTGCTTTTGGGTAATTGTGGGTGTTTGACGCAGTACATGCTTAGGACAGGAGAAAAAATATTAATGGTTGTGTTGATGCAGGCTAGATCTTCCTGGAAAAGGGAATAATTAGAAGTTCTTGGTGTTCTTCTTTATACTTGTGTGTGTGTGTGTGTATGTGAAAGAGAGGGGAGGGGAGGGAGATCTTATCCCTTCGGATGCCTTCAGTTGTCCCTCGCAGACTCTTGAGGCAGTGTTTCCAGGCTAGGATTTCCTCCGATCTAGACCTGCATTTCTGGTTACTCCTTGGGGCCTTTCACAGGCACTTCAAATTCAGCGTGCCCCAAATCTCCAGGATCTCCTCTTTCAAGTTTCCCCATTTGGGCTCCGGAGTCTTTCTGCTTCTAGCTGCTTACTGGTTTTTTGAGTCTGTCCTGTCCTCTCCTTTCTCCATCACTGCTCTGCTCTTTCATTTCTTGCCTGGCGCCATGCGAAGCTGCCTTTCAGAGCTGCCTGTGTGAGCTTTCTGTATCACAGCCCTCTGTAGAAAGCTCCAGTGGCTCTCCTCATAGAAAATGGAAACCCTCTGATCTGACCCCTGCCTGCCTCCCCTTCACATACAGTGGGCGCTAGCCACGGGGAGCTGCCTGTCCCCAATGCTCAGGGTTGTTGCTCCTTGGTGCCCTGGCACATGCTGTTCTCTGGGCGTGAGGGGCTTCCGTCTTCTTGTGCTTCTGGCCCACTCTTCTTGCTCTCTCAACAGCTGGCTCAGATATTTTTCCTCGGGGAGGGAGAATTAAGTGCCTTCTCCTCCTTCCTGCTGAGCCTTGATCAAATCTCGTGTGGTACTTATCACATTGATGTCATAATTAGGTAAATGTCTGTCTTCTCCACAAGTCTGTGAGCTCACCCTATTCAAAATTGTAACCCTGCCCCCTCCCCTTTTCCCTTTCCTTGCTCTGCTTTTTCTTTTTCCTGTTGCACTTGTCGCCTTTAACATACTATATAATGTTCTTATTTATAATTTTGCCTGTGCCCTCATGCTAGGACATAAACTCCGCCAGAGAGGGGATCTTGGTCTCTTTGGTTCACTGCTGTATCATCAGTGTGCGCAACAGTGTCTGATAGGTAGGGAATACTCAGAAATATTTATTGAAGGAATATGTACTTGTATGCCAGGGCCTAGCTCACAGCAGGCATTGGATAGACTGTTGATGAATAGTTTATTCTGGTAGACTTTCTAGGGGCTGTATTCCTGTGCCCTTGTCTGGTACTTAGAAGTAAATATAATTAAGTACTTTTTAGGATTTTTATGCACTCAAATAAGTTTGTCCCTTTGTAACGAATTATATTCTATATATCTCTATATTTATTACTCTCTCTGTTTATTAGTTTCAGATGTCCCAGTCAGCTAGCTGTGTTTTGTGCCCTCTTATATTACCCCCCTTTCTTATATAAACGATAACACAACAACAAAACAACTAAGAAAATATTTCACAAAGCTCATGCTTTCAGAATACCGTCAATATAGAGTCCCAAATCAGACATGTTGCATGGCAGCAGTTTTCAAACATTTTTGGTCATATTAGCTTGAAAGAATTTTGTGAAACCGTGAATTTTTGCATTGATTCTGAGAAGTTTTCCTTGTATGTTTAGATAATTACATAGTGGATAATTTCCAGGATATTGTAAATATTGACATTTAGAGAATGCTGGAAAGAAGCTGGGTGATGGGTACATGGGAGTTTATTATACTGTTCTTTCTACTTTTGAGTATATTTTAATATTTACATAACAAAAAGTAAACCAAGACAAAGCAAAAATTCTCTAAAAAGTATTCCCATATGTATATTCTGGTTTGAGACCACAGTTCTTTTTTTTTTTTTTTTAAAGATTTTACTTTTCCTTTTTCTCCCCAATGCCCCCTGGTACATAGTTGTGTATTTTTAGTTATGGGTCCTCCTGGTTGTGCTATGTGGGATGCCGCCTCAGCATGGCCTGATGAGCAGTGCCATGTCCATGCCCAGGATTCGAACCGGTGAAACACTGGGCCACCAGAAACGGAGTGCGCGAACTTAACCACTCGGCGCCAGCCTTAACCACGGTGGCAGCCCTGAGACCACTGTTCTTTGATGCTACTAACACCATTAGCCGTAGTGCTCTTAACAAAATAAGGCATCCTCTCAGGTTGAACCAAATGAAATTGCCAATATATGTCCATTTTTGACCTATAAAAATGACAGTTTCATATGATTTAACCTATTTGACTGTATGTATTGGTTTTCCCTCCAAATCACTTTCATTTCACTAATTGGAAAAGACCTTGGTGGCTCAGGTAGAGTTTGTTTTAGGCTTTTTAATCCTTAAACACTATCTTTCGTAGGATTTGTCAAAAAGAATTTTCATTTGCTGTCAATTTGGTGCTAGGTGCTATATAGGCTGAATTAAACATGCAGCCACTTGTTAGCTTATTGTACCAAAGACAGCAGTTATGCTTTGTTCAACTCTTTATTCCTAAGTGTGGGCAAACAGACTGGTCAGTTCATTTAGTGAGGTGCTGAGTGAAAAGAAGAGAATGTTGGGGCCCAGACACGTGGAGCTGTCACCTGAACAGTACTTGGCAAGTTGACTTTAGAGAGCAGTTAATCTTCTAAAGAGCCCAGAGTGTGTCTCTGTGTGTTTGTGTCTTTATTGTGAAGTATGAGAAGAACAGACTGGAGGCAGATACCGTTCTTAATGTTTTCTTTAGATCTAGAGAAGGGAAGAGGTTGAATCTGCCGTCATGGTAAATCAGCTGTGGAGACGAGTTCTCGTGGATTCTCAGTGACTGCTCAGTGCAGGCTCCGTGCCCTAGACCAGTCCTTCTCAAAGGGTGCTGCCCGAGCCAGCGGGGCTGTCGTCACCCAGTTTCCTGGCCTTCTAGTTATATGTGTTAATTTTATATATTTTCATTTAACAGAGGATATTAAGCATTTAATGTATTTTTGTCTAGTTAGGTATCATATGCTATCAATTACCACTCTGGCTTTTGTGATATATCAAACTAGCCTCTGAATTTCCCTTTTGGACAGCTTAGTAAAGAGCTTTGCCCATGGTACAATTTGCTTTGATATACTTCTGCCTCACTATAGAGAATCTCAGAAATATGGTATGATTATTTTGTGGTAACTCACAAAAGAATTATGATGCTCAGAAGTGACCTTGAATTCATAGTAATTTTTATGTTTTGAATGGGAAAAAGAAAGCTTCCATGGTTTAGAACACTAAGCCTTATGATTTTAGTTTCACCTGAGCTTTGTGGATTGACTTCCTTGGTCACTTCTGGAGTGGGTTTCAAGCTATAGGTTTCATGTAGGTACCATGTTTGTGTTTTCCAAACTAATAGATGGAATTTGGGTTCTGGCAAAGATTTTTCTTTTTTCCTTCATGATTTGTGATACACATATGTATAAAACTCAGGTCCCATTTAGTTAATATATTAATTTTACCTTTATTGAAAAGTACAAGATTACACAAAAATAGAACTGTCCTGGAAAATCTAGGAGAGTATTTTTCTGATTTTTTTGCTACCTATAGTAAGGAATTCATTTCACATCCTGACCCCAGTACACACACACATACACACACATTAATGCAAGAGTGCATATGTAGCCAATATAAAAGTTAAATTAAGCAGAACTTATACTTACTGTGTTAGGTACTCTTGTTTCTATTATGTTCTAGTCTGTCTCATTTTAAAAAATCTGGTGTTAGAATCCTCTAAATTGAGTTTGAAAAAACAATGAAATAAGACTGTACATATGGCGTAAGTGCCTTCTAGAAGGAATTTTGGAGAAATATCACTTCTCCCATTAATGACTTGTATAATCTTTCTTTCTTTCCTCCATGCCTCCAGTATTTAAGGGTTACTCTCAGGGCCGGCCTGGTGGCGCAGCGGTTAAGTGCGCACGTTCTGCTTCTCGGCGGCTCAGGGTTTGCTGGTTCGGATCCTGGGTACGGACACGGCACCGCTTGGCAAAAGCCATGCTGTGGTAGGCGTCCCACATATAACGTAGAGGAAGATGGGCATGGATGTTAGCTCAGGGCCAGTCTTCCCCAGCAAAAAGAGGAGGGCCAGACCCTGTACTGACTGCCTCAGGCAGGTACAGTTCGTGCCCCCTAGAAGGTTATATTCATAATAACAACAATTAACAATAATAACTGTCACCGAGTCACCCACAGGAAGATTGTAGTAAAATGAATGCCAATAGCTACCACTTAACTGCACGCCTGTTACTTGGTAAGTGTTGCACATTCTGTTCTCTGTTTCTCATCACAGCTTGCTGGTAGAGTGGTATAATTTTCCCATTGGTTGAGGAAACTGAGACAACATTTAGTCAGTGAGGGAACCAGGATGCTACTCCAAATGTGTCTGATTCCAGTATGCATTTGCTTTCCATTGGACATTCTGCTTCCTTCTTCACCTTAACCTCTCTGGGTTCCAATTTCCTCATTCTTGAAAAGAAAAAAAGGTTGGATGTTGACTGTTCAGTGGCTGGGGATCAGCAGTTTTCATTTGATGTTGAGCAAGTTGTTTGAAAATGGTAGTCTTAGTGTTCAGTTCTACAAGATAGGTATCTACATCATAAAAACCTTCATTCAATTTGCCCTTTCTTTGGTTTTCTTATTAGTAGTTTCAACAGATGACCAAATGTTGAATGAACCAAATGTTAAATGAAACTGAGCTATGTCTTTTTTGTTGTTATTGTTTCCACATTTGAGGTGGGAAAGCAGCCTCAAGTGAATATTTGAAGGATCCCAAAGCTAAATCATATTGATTCTTTTGCCCAAGTTTTGCTTAAGAGCAGGATCAGTTGGAATTCGTTGTTTCTCTTGTGTAGACTTTTGGGCTTTAATTCCAGTGTACGTGTTTATTAAGCGCTTTTCAATGGGATTCGGTAGTGGATAGACAGAGACTCTTAGCCTTATGTCTACTCTACATTTATACTTTTCTTTGAAAGGGCCTGCCTTAAAATGACGATTTGCACTTATTTGGCATTGATTTTTACAGATAATGCGTCTAACTTCTCTTTCCCTCTTTTTCCTCATTCCTTTTTCTCGCCTTCCCATCTCCATTTTCTGTCACTGCAGTTTTTTTCTTTTACGTAAATGAATCAGTAAAATGATAGAAAAGACATGTTATCACAAAGATTATAAAGCAAACCTTTGGGCAGCTATCATGTAACTAGACCATTCTTTCAGAAAGCTTCAACTTTCCTTTTCTTCTGGAGCTTTCATCTGTTGATCTATTTCCTTCTTTCTTCCTCTGTCCTCTTGCTTTCCTCATTCTTCTTTTCCTCATTCTTTTTCCTTGATTATTGTAAAGATTGAATAACAGTAATAACTGCCAGCATTTATGGAGTGTTTATCATGTGCCAGAGTTGTTCTAAGTGCTTTGCCTCGATTAGCCAATTTCGCCCACACACGATGAAGAAAGAGCAGGGGCTCTGGGGCTGGCTTTCTCCCTCACTGCCAGTGTGACCTTGGGCAAAATACTCAGTCTCTTTGCATCTTAGTTTCTCTATTTGTTAAGTGGGGAGTTGTGAGATGACTTCTGTAAACCACGTAGAACCGCCTAGCTCTCTATACAGGCTCAGTAAATATTAGCTGCTCTTTTTTTTGTTATCGTTAAAGCAGATTGGCAGTTCCTGGGATGTATTGAGTGCTCACTAAATGGTAGTTATTCATATTATTTAATATTATTGCATTGTGTATTTGCTTTTAGATGATGCATTGAGTTTGGCCGAGGCAGATGTGAAGTAGTAGTATTCTTACATGCGGCCTTAATTTCTAAATGAGAATGGTTTTCTTCTATGAAATGGTGCAGATGTTGGTACTCCATGGCTGTGATCCAGATATTTAGTAGATATTGTGGACCTCATAAAGGAGACTCCTGAGAGCAGCCCATGGAATTAAATGGGAAGTGGAGAGAAGATTTGGTGCTTGTAAATAAGCATTTAAAAATGGAGATGTATTGGATTTTTTTTGGTGTGTGTAGTAAAGTCATAAAACAGACTCTAATTTACAGTCTAAATGATTATCTTTGTTCTTTAATTTTCAGCTATTAGTGGACACTGATTAGGTATAACAAAGTAGCGTCTTATTCAGTTAGATTTGCGTTAAATATATGATCTTATTCATGAATACTTTATGACTACTAATTATTCATGAGTTTGAAATCAGTGGAACTTCTAAGAAAAGCTGGAAACACAGTGACCACCAGCACTGTTGTGTTGAGTTCTGTATGCTCATAAAGAAAAATAATACAGTGACGTAATGAATGAATTGTCAAAATTCGCTTTCTAGTAAATATACCAGTATAGGACATTGAATGCCTTAGAACTGATAATCATAACATGATTAATATTAATATTACTTGGGTGAATAGTTGAGTATGTTTTAGAAGTCAGAGTATGATATGTGATATTTGAATAAGTTCCAGCAGAGATTTGAAGCTCCCTTATCAAAGGATATTAATATAAGCTTTAGTGGGAGGAGCAGTGGGCTTCTTGTAGCCTACGAGACATAGATTTAAATGTGGTCCCTGTTCCTTACTATGTGTATAATTTTGACCAAATCATGCATCTTTGGTGCAACTCAGACTCCTCAATTGCAAAATGACTGTCAAACCTAGCCAGCCCAGCTCATAGGTTTGTTAGGATCATTAAGTGAGATAATACATTTTGAGAATGCCTTGAAAAACTTGAGTGCTGTACAAATGTAAACTACACTAGTTCTACTTTCAAATGCAAGGGCATTGTTTGGGGAGTGTTTTGGCTCCAGCTTGGGTTTATGGTTTTAATTTTATTGTTTAGGTTCATCAATGGCAAGTATAAGCTTTAAGTATCATAATCCTCTCTTTTTTTGACCACTAATTGAAGTGAAGAATGTGTGCATTTGTGTTTGACTCTATGGACATATGCATATGATAGCAGTGCTGTTCATGACGCTATACTTAAGCATTTGTCAGAGTTTCCACTGTAAACTTCTCTTTGGATGTTTTTTCATTGAGCTTGGCTTTCCTGTGGGATAAAATTATAGGGCCTGAATGTTTTTGGATGGAAACTTTTCTTCTTTTTTTAATAGGGAATGAATGTATGCTATTAAAAACTGTCTTTTCTTGCATTTTATAACATTTTATCATGAGTTTTAAAAAATACATGTATTTTTTCTTTCTTTAGTGATTAAAAAATGTATTAGATATTGTGAGTCCCTACTCATAAAGTTTTCCTTTGCTGTTGTAGTTTTTCCTCTTAAACTGATCCTTTTTTTTAAAATCTATTTTCCAAGTTAAAAGAATGTAAATCATTTTTATAAGCAAGTTATAAGACATAAAGAACAATGGTATCTTGAACATCTGGATACCTCTCCCAAATTAAGAAAAAGTAAACTGCTTATAATTTGTAAGCTTTCTTTGACCTTCATCAGTGAAACTATTCGTTGGTCTTTGTTTTGAATTTTGGTAAATTGTTTTAGAGACAGGCCAAGACTTAGGCTGACCCTTAGAGGATATCATGCAGAACCTTGTGTTCTGGTCTCAGATGACTGGATTGAGTGGCCACCTGACCCAAGACCATCCAGTCGATAGGCAGGCCTTTGGCCTAGGAGGTAATCTGGCCGAAAGGCTCTACCCAACAGAGATGATAGTGACTTGGTGTACCAATCAGAAGCTTTAAGCTTGAATTTGACGCAGAGCAGTTGAAGGCAGAAATGGAAACTGAAGACGCAAGAAAGAAAAAGAGTCATGTTAATGGTGGGGCCGTAGAGTAGGATTCCATAAATTCTTGCTGTTGTGTGGTTCTGCCTTTAACAATGCTTTACTCTTGTCAAGGCCACCTCCAAATCTGATGGACATGTGTTTATCAGCAGCATTTGATACTTGTCCACATTGCTCCTTTTGGAAACATACTCTTCTTTAGCTTGTGCACCACTCAGGTTTTCTTCCTACCTCTGGCTGTTTGTTCTCATTCTTTTTGCTGGTTCTTCCCCCTCTACTCAACCTTGTATTTGTTGGATGTTTTTTAGGGCTCCTTGTGCTTTACTTTCTGTACGTTTGTCATTGGTAATCTCATCTATCCCATTGGCTTTAAGACCATTTATATACTGTTGGCTCCCACATTTCTGTCTCCAATTCTGACTTTCTTGTAAACTTTGGTCTTGTATGTACAGTTGCTGACTGGACATCTCCAGGTGTGTGTCTCCCAAACATCTGTAAGTTACCACATTCTCAGTGGAATACTTGATTTCCCCCACCAAACTATTTCTTCTCTTTTACTTAATGACTCCTCTATTCACCTAGCTGTTCAAACCAGACAACCAGTAGTCATCTTTGATTCCTCTCTATTTCTTACTCTCTTTTCACCTTCATACCCTTCCCCCATAGTAGCTGCTATCAGTAAGTACTGTTGCTTCTGCCTCTAGTATATGTCTCTCATTTGTTCACTTTATCTCCAGTCATCACAGCAGTAGCCTCCTGTGTAACAGTGGTCTCTTAACTGGTTTCCCCACTTCTTTTGCCTCTTTCCATTCATTCAACTCATAGTGACTAGAGTGATCTTTTAAAAACGCAAATCATATGCTACATCTCTCCCTCAGGCTCAACACTGCCATGGTTTCTCACTGCATCTGGGATTCAATCCAAATTCCTTACCTTTGCCTTTCAGTATTCTCTTCTCATCTTAGCTTTTTTCACGTAATCTTTCTGACATTACTACTTAAAATTTAATATTAAAATCAAATGGCTATGGGTTAAAACTCCCCTGCTTCTAAAAACTTGAATGGACTTGATTTCCCCCCCTTTATCTTGTTCCTTTTTCCTCTCATTCCTTCTCTTTATTTAATAAAATCTACACCAAAACCAAATCACAACTAGCTGTATCCCAGGCCCCCAAGTCTTTGGTTTCGTTAGAGACCTCTCAGACCTCTTTGAGAAAGAACTGTTTGGGTTGTTTCATTAGCATCGGGAGACTTCCTTTAAGGCTACAGGAGCGGTTTTTCCACTCATGTGTCTGTTGTACACAGCATTGGAAGTGGCTTAGAAGCTTTACTTCTTGTTTTTGGTGACACTTCACCTTCTTGGTTCTCTGTCCTGTCCCACACTGAGCTTTCTGCCTCATCGTTGAGTTTTCTTTATCTTGTCACCAGCTGCCCATGGTTCCATTTTTAACCTTCTGTTCTTAGTTCTCCATTTGCTCTGTCATTGAGCTTATCTTTTCCTCTGAGTTTCTCTTTTATGGGAAAATTCTGAAATCTCTATTCTCTAGGTTAGGCCGTGTTTCCAGTATTATCTCGAATCCATCCTCCCTTGGATGCCCTGGAGTTATCTCACTCTCCATTGTCCCCAACACTAAAATGCGTGATCTTCCTTGATAAACTAACTTCTGTCTGGTGATTCCATTTTTACCGGCAGTGTCATCATCTTCTCAACCTGGAAACATTAGTAATCTTTGACTGTCTTTCCTTTCCCTTACATCTAGTATGACAAAAAAATTCCTTTATTCCCGTCTTCTAAATGTATCTCAGACTTCTCTTCTTCCGTTCTACTGCCATCAGCTTAGTGTGGGCCCTCATAACTCTTCATGCTTGGTTTGGTGACAGTGTTTTGGCTGATTTGATTGCCTCCCTCCATACCTCTCTAAAATACTTAGTATGTTTGTTCCTACCCAACGTATCTCTTTTGTCAGCTACATGAAACCCAGATTACTTGCATTTTTTAAAGTCCTTCGTGGCTAGATTTGTTCCACTTCTTCACTCTGGTTTCCTACTTCTTGCAGCCAACTGTCTCCTCTGCCCAGCCGTGCATATCTTCTCATATTTCTCCTATAATGTGCTTACTCTTACTTCCATGCCATTTCTGTCTAAATGTCTCCTTATCTTTTCTTTATTACTTGTCCTATTCATGCTTTCCCAGGTCCCATTGCCACCTGGGAGTAGTTCAGCCCACTGGATGTCTTTTTGACCTTAGGCTGTGCCGGTGATAACATGAGGTTGAACAGTCAATTTAACTCATCAAAACATTTGAGGGAGCAGCCAATGTCAGGTGTTGCAGAACAAAATGAAACAGCGAGACCTCTGTGTCATTACATTTCCCTGAAAATTAAATTAAATCCAAACAGAAAAAATGTTGAAGTCTTTAAAGTGAGGCAGCTTACGTGTAAACGAGAATGTTGGAAGGTCAGAGAAGACTTGGAATCATCATTTTAGAGACTTGATACCAACATAATGGGGTCTTTTAAATATTAACAGAAGTAGCAAGCCAGTTAGAGAATCTGTGTAACCCCGGGTAGTTGCACTTTGCTTGGTACAAGGTGGAGATAGATGACTGAACTTGTGTCGGCCTCATTCTACATTAAATACTCTGTTAGGAAGATTAACCCTTCCAGGTGGTCCCTCTAGTGTATGTTGTAGGTATTGGATGAAAAAATAGAAGTGGTTAGTGATAAGCCAGTTCATATTACTCTTTAGCACAGGTGACACAGAGTACAGGTGCCAGATTGCCCAGGCCTGAAGCTCAGCAAGGCCCTGTTCTAGCTGTGTGACTGAGAGCAAGTTACTAAATATCTCTGGGACTCAATTTCCTGTATGTAAAATAAGGATAATAATGCCTAGTGCACAGCATTGTGGAGAGGATTAAATAAGTTCATACACGTAAACTGCTTAGATCAGTGACTGTCTCAGAGTTGGTGCTTACTAAGTTTTTAGTTTTATTATGTATGCATGATGTGACTGGGAAGGGATGACTCATTCCAGATTTTTCAGAAAGAACTAATTATTGTGAAACAGGAAATGGCGCTTCTGAATGTGTATCTTTTTCTTCATACCTGATCTATCCTTGGTTACTCTTGCTTATTTTGGTTTGTTTGTTCATTAACAGCTATCTTTTGACATTGTTTATAGTGTTGCAGATCCTAAAAGGGCAGATTGTCTCTGGGAGATCATGGTATTTTCAGTAGACAATAGATGGTGAAAAATACTCTGGTGAGGGTTGTGTGAATGAGGTTCTCTTGGCCCATCTGGATCTATGAACAATCTCTAGATAAGGTACCTGGTTTCATTGGAAGTTTGAAACATACGCATTTTTATCTGTGCTCTCCATTCCCACAGAGAGTCTGGTGCATATTTTTCCAGGTTTATGTAATGGGAGAATTTCTGACATCTAGAGGAATGTTATTTAATACGGACTCTCCTGAGCTTGCTACCCTTGGCCCTTTTTGAAGAGACATTGTCATTCACATGCCATGCTTGGTAACTCTCAAGCCTTTGGACTTCAGGGAGGGTCAAGAAGTGGCTCAGAAACTATCGCTTGGTCAACTTTGTGGTATCAGGGTGCACTAATGGTACAAGCAAGCAATGTAAATAGTTGGAACTTCACAGTAAGGTATTTTCTCTTTTTATCAAGATGAGCTTTCTTTTTCAAGACCTGTTGATAAATGCTTGCCTTGTTATGCTGTGAAAATAGAATAAGATGTGGCTGAAGGGGCTCCAAATGATTTGCCCATTTTATGTCTGAAATTCCTGTTGTTAAAATTAGGCCGTTGAATGAAGCCATTTTGTTATTGTTTCTGCGAAGTCTTTGCAATAGTATACATATGTTTCTTCGTGGGGGTAAACTTAGCCCTTTAACAGCTAAGGTAATCGACCACCACATTTTCAGAGGGAAAGGCAGACTTTTGTGGGTCTGGAAAGGTCACGAGCACAAGATGTGATCATGGTGAAAATACTGTGTGCCTTGGAGATTGGAGGCGGGCAGTAAAAAAGGGAAGTAGAGGCTGAGGAGGACACATTCATTGCTCTGATCTCCACATTCCTGCTGCCGCATTCATCTCTCCAGGTTAATATCAAGTAAAGATTCCATTTTGTTGTAAAATTATCATACCTTCTGCTTCTGTGTAAGGAAGCTGTTTCTACACCATAGTTATTGAGCCATGCTAATAAAATGGAATATCTTACAGCCTCAATTTTGTTATCAGTAAAATAGGAATATTAATGCCTACCTTGCAGGATTTTTGCAAGGCTTTAATGAGAGAACATGTGGAAGGGCCCTGGCTGAAATGTCGTAGGGCCTCACCAAGTGCTTTTTCCTTTCCTGTCTCTTAACTTGGTCCATGAAGCTTGGGTACTTAATTCCATTTTTCTTGAATTTTTTGCTTTTGTTTATATATGTTAGTCTTGCTTCCCACCAGACTAAATTTACGAACAAGTACCGTTTCTTTCATTCTCTGCAGTATCTGCTCTTATAGTACCTTATACCTTTTCTTCATAGTGCAACCTGTTTTACTTTTGTATTTATTTATATGACAAGTTAATTAGGTTTTCTTCCCTTTTGGTCTGTAAGCTTCATGAAGGCTAGGATCTTGTTTGATTTTTCTCAGAAATGTATATTTAAGACCTAGACTAGTGCCTGCCATGTAAAAAGTGTTCTGTAAATATTTGTGGAATGAATGAATGAATGATTGATGGTTAAGTTAAACATAGTAGGTTCTAAGCAAACACTTGTTCTGGGAAGGTTGAAACTCCCTATCATATTCCTTCCAGACTTAGCCTGAAGCCTTGTAGGACGCTATAAAACGTTTGCAAAAATTTACCTAAGACCTTAGATCTTTAAATAGCAGGGTGTGTGGAAGAGAAAAAGGGTTCACGGAATACTTTGAAGTGGTTCAGCACTTAATGTTAGTTTAGTGGGAGGTCAATAGTGTTATGAATATGTTATTGTAAATAACTTTTTAAGTGTAAGTTACTATTGCTTTTAGCTAGTATTTATCAATATTAACATCTGTGAATATAATTATTAATTTAAAATTTAGACTCGAAGGACAAAGTTGTCAAACATTGCTTCTTTTTCTTTCCTTTGCAAACTTTGCGTAAACCTGATGGTATCGGAAGGAACTTTGGGGACGGGTGAGATCTGGGTGTGTCCTGGTCTTGGCAGTTCCCGTCCAGATTGTTGAACTCTTCATAAATTCTTACCTTTCTGTCCCAAATACTCTGCTCTGTCACTCATTCCTCCAAATGCTCAGCCTCTTGGCCCTGCAGGGTTGTGTGTCTTAACGGCGGAGTCACTTTACGTGTTGAACCGAGGCAGCACCTTCCACCTTTCCCCTAATCACATTACAGTCTTATTTTGAACTAATCTCACTGGATATTAGTAGGCTAAGTTCAATATTATTTTATTCAAATATGGCCTATACAACTGGACACACACACAAATGGCACAAAAGGGAAGAAAAGAAACCCTATATGTGCCAGCTGTTTATGTTGTTCATTTGTTAAGTATTTGTTTAAAAGCTGACGTTTGTCGAACATTTTCCCTGTGCCAGCTGTTGTGTGAGACATTTTGTGTGTTATCTCATGAAATTCCCGAGCTATCACTGTGACAGAGCTATTCGTCGACTCATTTTGCAAAGGGTACTAAGGCCCAGCAATGTTTTTTAACAACAACAATTTAGCAGCTAAAGTTTGTTGAGCACCTGAAGTGTTCCAGACATTGTTCTGTGTGTTTTTATTCACTCACTTAATCCTTAAGTCAACCATATGAAGTTGATACTGTTATTATGCTCCAATTTACCTATGAGAAGGCTGCGGCACAGAAACTCACCTGTGCTTTCCCAACTAGGAAGTAGCAGAGCCAGGCGTGGAATCCAGGCAGTCTGATTCCGTAGCCCATTGTCTTGGCTGCCGCACCACAATGCCCCCAGTTGCCCAGCTGGTACACGGTGGAGCCTGCTAGGAACCCAGGCCCTTTGACTTCAACGTCTGGGCCTCTGTGGCCCGAAGGACACCCTCAGCCCCCTGGAAGAATGCCAAATGGGTTTACATTTTTTTCAAGTTCTCAATTGTGCTGAAAGAAATTGAATTTGGCATTGTAAGTGTTTCTGTGATGTTGCTCCAGAATTACAACTGACAGGCTTTTGAGATAGTGGACTTAGTTGCCCAGCTTAGTTTTAATGTTATTGCTCTTATAACGCCAAATCTTATTTCTCAAATTTGGCTGGCTTTTTAAGTGGAAGATACAGTTATATAACATGTCTTCTGACAGGAAAAGTCATTTTTAGTATAACTGAAGAGAGGATGTTTGTACTACCCAGTGGCGGGTCTCCCTAAGCCCTAGGGTACCACATTGGGTGTAGAATGCTGAATTATGTCCAGATTCAGAAAAAAGGCTTGTGCTTAGAATTGCATCATTAGCACGCATATCTTTAGGTCTCAGTGATTCTTCCTACCTTGATGACAGACGTTTGTGGCAGGAAATCAGTAGCAAAGAAGGGACTTATGTTGTAAATATTCTGACTCAAACTGCTATCATAGCTTACTATTCAGTGTTTTAAAATGCATTTCTGCTCTGAAGGTGTTAAGTTTTCCAGACACGTTCTTTGTCTTTTTGAAAATCTTTGTATTACTGTTCTTTGTTTTAATTTTGAAGTCATGCGCTCACAATTGGACATACTTGTTTACATGCATACATAAATACACATGTAAGTTTCTGTTCTCTGTTGTTTTATGCTTGACAGTACTGTTTTTATACACACTAGGAAATAAGTTTTAGAGTGAATTTCATTCTTAGTATGGTGTTTCAAATTTGAATTTTGGATTTCCTCAACCCTTATATTTATATTTAGTTTATATCAAGTAGATAGTATCCTTTGTATGAAGCGTGGGCGAGTTCTACAATCACTGGGGTGTACTACATGCCATCACTGGATTTTATAGCCCAGATTATGATTTTAATTATAAATGTACTTTCTTTATTACTCTTGGGATTAGAGGCTATTCCACTATACTCCCCCAGTCCTGTGTCACTCTCAGGAGCTTAAGGTCTCATATTTAAAACTCCCGACTGAGGTTCAGAAATAGCATCTCTAAGCTGGCATTGCAATGTTGGATTGACTCTTTTTTGTACTTTAAATCTTTAAAAAAAAAAACAGTTTAATGCTGTCTTTGGTGTCAACCGTGAGTTGTGAAGTAACAGACAGTGATGTTAATGTGATATCTATCTATCTAATTTGTTTTTAAACCTCATATCATGCTATTAAAATGGCTGCAGGTTCATCCCATTCTGAACTGATTCACATTGATGTTAATCCTCAAAACAAATGGAAAGTAGACAGGCCATTTTTATCCCTTGTAGAGGTAATCTCTGGAGGAGAGCAGAACCCTTAATTAACTGAAATACTTGAAAATAATGTGTTCTCTTATTGCAGGTTTTTTTTTTTTTGGTGGGGGGGGTCAACCAGAGGGTAAGCGCTTGCTGAAAATCTGTAAGTCCATTAATTTATTTCTTTACCTTATAACCATTGCGTAAGTAAAAATAGTCTTTTTGAAGATTTTTGTTGTTCATACTTTTTGAACCTGGCTGAAAATTGGGCTTCAACAGTGCTGACTCTCGAGCACATCCTGGAAGTTTGTTCTATTAATTCCTTTTTATCAGATTATGATTTTATGGTTTACTTCTTGTCTTAAAAGCCAAGTACAGAAGAGAAGACAAATTATGGTTATTTGAGAGTTTTAAATAGATGGCCTTTGTTTAATTGGAGTTTGATATTATTAGAATAAAATTTCAACAAAAATTTAATGTTTCTAGAAACTTCAGAATTTATTTACTTATTTTTTGATGAGGAAGATTGACCCTGAGCAAACATCTGTTGCCAATCTTCTTCTTTTTTTGCTTGAAGAAAATTGGCCTTGAACCAGTCCTCCTCTCATTTTGTATGTGGGATGCCACCACAGCACGGCTTGGTAAGTGGTGTGTAGGTCTGTGCCCAGCATCCGAACCCGCGAAACCCTGGGCTGCCAAAGCGGAGTGGGTGAACTTAACCACTACGCAGCCAGGCTGGCCCTGAGAATTTATTTTTTAAATGGTTTTAAAATAATTTTTTAAAGGTGTGCCAAAAATAGTAAATGTAAGTATTTGCTACACAGAAAATAGTTTTAATAAGAGTATAAAATAGGGAACTGATTCCATACCATCTCTTGTAGATACTTGATAGATGTTTGTCAAATGAGTGATAACTGTTGGTGAAAAGCAGTTTCCACCCTGCAAATGGCTTTCTTGTTTAATCCTCACTCAACCCTTTGAAGTACATTTTATCAGTTTCACAGGTAAGGAAACTAATGCTCAGAGGACTAAGTGGCTTGTCCAGTGTCACCCAGTAAAGGTGCAATTCTAGTTGAGAACCAAAGTCAAAGCCAAAGTCCTTCCAAGTGTGTCACAAGGCCCAAGACGATCTCCTGCAGCTCCTCGTCCCTCGCCCTTCTGACCCATCTCCCCACTTTCCACTCAGCTTCCTGCCATGTTCGTGTCCTTGCTGATCCTCACATTCACCAGCACGCTCTCTGCTGCCACAGTACCATGGCACTTACTATCTACCCCTCTGCTCAGGCACTTTTCCCCCAGACACCCCTTGGCTGACTGCTTCACCTCCTTCAAGAATTTGCTCAAATTCCATCTTCCAGGTGAATACTCTGTTTGAAATCATACTTTCCAACCCCGGCATGCCTAGTCCTTGCCCTGCATACTATTTTCCCCCATAGCACATAACATATAATGTATTTATTTATTATCTTTAGTTGCAATATTTGTCTCCTGCTAGAAGGAAAGCTCTGTGAGAGAAGAGATTTTTGTCTCTTTTCTTCATTGTGGTATCCCAGCAGTGCTTGGACCTCAGTGGGTGTTCAGTGACTAGTTGGTGAAGGAATGAATAAATGAATGCAGAGCCTTTGCCCTAGACTTGCCCACTTTTCATTTATTAATGGTATACTTGACAAAAGTATCAGGTTAGTTTTGCTGTGGAGGGCATTCCAAGTTAGACTGCTTCATCTTCATTTTGAATATTTTCCTCTGTTGTATTGTTCTCTCATTCTTGACTAGAAGCCATTTTATTTATTTATTTTATTATTTTTTTTTAAAGATTGACAGCTGAGCTAACATCTGTTGCCAATCTTCTCCATTTTTTTTTTCTTCCTCTTCTCCTCAAAGCCCCCCAGTACACAGTTGTATATTCTAGTTGTGGTCCTTCTAGTTCTGCTACGTGGGACGCTGCCTCAGCGTGGCCTGACGAGTGGTGCCATGTCTGTGCCCAGGATCCAAACCAGCGAAACCCTGGGCCTCCAAAGTGGAGCGTATTAACTTAACCACTTCGCCGCGGGGCCGGCCCCATTTTATTTATTTTTAAAAGTCAGCTACATTTTTAAAATAAAGTCTTAGACAATAACGCATTGTTTTATTGGATATTAATGGGGGAAATAGTTCAAGGAACTAAGGAACTGTGCATTTTTAAGTTGGGTTTTTGTCAAGTAAGCTGGCCTTTTTTTTCTTTTTAAATTCATAAATGTATCATTAAAAACCATCCTAGTTTTTTATTTTTGTTTATTTATTTCCAGCTTTTTTGAGATTTAATTGCCATAGAACATTGTGTAGGTTTAAGGTGTACAAGGTGCTGATTTGATGTGTGTCTGTGTTGCAGAATGATTACCATGCAGCCTTAGCTTACACCGCCATCATGTCACGTAATTACCATTTCTTTTTTGTGGTGAGAACATTTAAGAGCTACTCTCTTAGCAACTTTCGAGTACATAAAATAGTAGTATGGACGTAATCACCATGCTGTACTTTAGATCCCCAAAACTTACTCGTCTTGTAACTGGAGGTTTATATTCTTTGACCATCATCTTTCTATTCCCCCCCCCGCCCCCCACTGCCAGCCCCTGGTAACCACCATTCCTGTCTCTGTTTCTATGAGTTCAGCTTTTTTAGATTTGACATAGAAGTGATAGCCTACGGTATCTCTCTTTCTCTCTCTGACTTATTTCCTTAGCCCATCCTACTTTTCTTCTCTTTTTTTTTTTTTGAGCAAGATTAGCCCTGAGCTAACGTCTGCTGCCAATCCTCCTCTTTTTGCTGAGAAAGACTGGCCCTGAGCTAACATCCATGCCCATCTTCCTCTACTTTATATGTGGGACGCCTGCCACAGCATGGTGTGCCAAGTGGTGCCATGTCCGCACCTGGGATCCAAACCTGCCAACCCCGGGCCGCTGAAGCAGAACGCGCACACTTAACCGGTGCACCACTGGGCCGGCCCCCCATCCTAGTTTTTTAATTTAGTTTTTCACTACGTGGTGCTGTAAAGTGAGATATTCCTCTACTATTGCAGGGTATGTGATTATCTTCTCAGCTTTAATGGTCATCTAAGTACAATTGGAACTAGTACTGTCTTTAAGGCTAGAATTCTGTTTTCTGTGCTAATGGAAAAATGTTGAAACAAAGGACTCATATGGCCCAGAGATTCCCAAATAGAGGCCCATGGAAAAGTTGTTACTGGTACTGGGCAAAGTGAAAAATAAGTAGAAGAGAAAGAATATCGAGGAAGAGAATGCATGACTCTGTGTGTGTATATGCACGCATGTGTGTGCGTGCGTGTGTATAGGACTGCCATGCTCCTTTTTAAGGAAGGATTGTCTGTTGTTCTGAGGCTACCGTTTCTCTTCTTTTATTATTCAGAAGATCCTTTTTTCTGTATGAAATTATGGTGAAAATAAATGATGGCTAGTTATTATTTTAGTGCCTTTACCTGAAGGAAAAAAAAGTCAACCTGTTCTTTTTTGTAGTTTTACTGGTATGTAAAATCCTCAAAAGAGGGAACCACTGACAGAGGTACTGTAGAACACTCTGTAAATCTTGCAGCCCCCTTTTTTGGTATAGTCCAGCATGCTTCAGGAATTAGTTGTATTCAAAAGGCCCTGGTCTCTATCCTCGTGGTGTCTCCATCTCTGGAAATAAGCCCTTAGGAAATGAATTAATAATAGAGAGATTGACTATGTCAGTCAGAGGCTTTGGTGGCTTCTGGCCTGGGGGTGAGTTTGGTGGCAGGAAAGTAATCTACACCTATAATTAGATCAATTATAAACTGATCAATTTTAAAATGTTTTATTTCTGGTCCCGACAAGTTTCAGTGACTGCCTTGGCATTAGAAGATAAAGCATGAGGGATAGCTAATGAAGGATTGGAAACAGAAATATTTATTAGATGTGTGTGGGGGGGGTGTTCACTTGCACGTGTTTCTGTTTATTCTGATTGGAACATTTTGTCAAAATAATGTGAAAGCCCTGATTCCTGTAATTTTGCTGCTTAGGCCACTAGTCTGCCTCAGTTTTGACCTTTGGGTTTTGCTTATAAATTGGAGAGCATGGGGGCTGGCCTCGTGGCAGAGTGGTTAAGTTAATGTGCTCTGGTTCCGTGGCCCAGGGTTTTGCCGGTTCAGTTCCTGGGCACAGACCTAGCGCTGTTCATCAAGCCATGCTGAGGTGGCATCCCACATGGCAGAACTGGAAGGACCTACAACTAGAATATACCACTATGTGCTGGGGGGGCTTTGGGGAGAAGCGAAAAAAAGGAAGAAGATTGGCAAGAGATGTTAGCTCAGGGCCAATCTTTTTTTTTTTTCTCCAATGGAGTTCATAATCGTTTACATCAATGTGAGATTTCAGTTGTACATTATTTCTTGACTGTCACCACATAAGTGCTCCCCTTCACCCCCTGTGCCCAACCCCCAACCCCCTTTCCCTGGTAACCTCTGAACTGTTTTTTTTGTCCAAGTACTTGTTTATGTTTCCACATGTGAGTGAAATCATCTGGTATTTGTCTTTCTCAGACTGGCTTATTTTGCTTAGCATAATTCCCTGTAGCTCCTTGCATGTTATTGCAAATGGGATGAATTTGTCTTTTTTTCTGACTGAGTAGTATTCCATTGTATGTATATACCACATCTTTATCCAGTCATCAGTTGATGGGCACTTGGATTGCTTCCATGTCTTGGCTATTGTGAATAGTGCTGCAGTGAACATAGGGGTGCATACGTTACTTTGGATTGTTGATTTCAAATTGTTTGGGTAGATACCCAGTAGTGGGATGGCTGGGTCATATGGTATTTCTATTTTTAGTCTTTTGAGGTATCTCCATACTGTTTTCCATAGTGGCTGCAGCAATTTGCATTCCCACCATCAGTGTATGAGGGTTCCCTTCTCTCCACACCCTCTCCAACATTTCTTATTTTTAGTCTTAGTCATTATAGCCATTTTAACAGGCGTAAGGTGGTATCTTGGTGTAGTTTTGACTTGCATTTCCCTGATGATTAGTGATGTTCAACGTCTTTTCATGTGCTTGTTGGCCACCTGTATATCTTCTTTGGAAAAATGTCTATTCATCTCCTCTGCCCACTTTTTGATCAGGTTGTTTGCTTTCTTATTGTTCAGATGTGTGAGTTCCTTATATATTATGGAGATTAACCCTTTGTCAGATATATGATTTGCATATATTTTCTCCCAGTTGGTGGGTTGTCTCTTTGTTTCGATCCTAATTTCTTTCGCCTTGCAGAAGCTTGTTAGTCTGATGAATTCCCACTTGTTTATTTTTGTTTTTGTTTCCTTTGTCTGAGAGGCCATAGTATTTGAAAAGATCCTTTTTAGTTCGATGTCAAAGAGTGTACTACCAATATTATCTTCCAGGAGTTATGTAGTTTCAGGACGTATCTTCAAGTCTTTGATCCATTTTGAGTTTATTTTTGTGTATGGTGTGAGATAGTGGTCTACCTTCATTCTTTGGCATGTGGCTGTCCAGTTTTCCCAGCACCATTTATTGAAGAGACTATCTTTTCTCCATTGTATGTTCTTGGCATCTTTGTCGAAGATCAGCTGTCCATAGATGTGTGGTTTTATTTCTGGGCTTTCAGTTCTGTCCCATTGATCTGTGTGCCTGATTTGTACCAGTACCATGCCATTTTGGTCACTATGGCTTTGTAGTACATTTTGAAGTCAGGGATTGTGATACCTCCAGCTTTGTTCTGTTTTTCTCAGGATTGCTTTAGCAATTCAGGGTCTTTGATTGCCTCCTATGAATTTTAGTATTCTTTACTCTATTTCCATGAAGAATGTCATTGGGATTCTGATAGGGATTGCATTGAATCTGTAGATTGCTTTGGGTAGTATGAACATTTTAACTATGTCTGTTCTTCCAATCCATGAGCAAAGAATCTCTTTCCATCTCTTTAAGTCATTATCAATTTCTCTCAGTAATGTCTTATAGTTTTCGTTGTATAAGTCCTTCACCTCCTTGGTTAAATTTATTTCTAGCTACTTGATTCTTTTAGTTGTGATTGCAAATGGAATTGTATTCTTGAGTTCTCTTTCTGTAAGTTCGGTATTGGGGTATAGAAAAGCAACTGATTTTTGTAAGTTGATTCTGTACCCTGCAACTTTACTGTAGTTGTTTATTATTTCTATTAGTTTTCCGAAGGACTTTCTGGGGTTTTCTATATATAAGATCATGTCGCCTGCAAACAGCGCGAGTTTCACTTCTTCACTCCCTATTTGGATTCCTTTTATTCCTTTCTCTTGCCTAATTGTTCTGGCCTTTAAAACCTCCAGTACTGTGTTGAATAAGAGTGGTGATAGTGGGCATCCTTATCTTGTTCCTGTTCTCAGGGGGCTGGTGTTCACTTTTTGCCCATTGAGTATGATGTTGGCTGTGGGTTTGTCATATGTGGCCTTTATTATGTTGAGGTAATTTCCTTCTATCCCCATTTTCTTAAGAGTTTTTATCACAAATGGCTGTTGGATCTTGTCAAATGCTTTCTCTACACCTATTGAGATGATTGTGTGGTTTTTATTCCTCAATTTGTTGATGTGGTGTATCCCGTTGATTGATTTGTGGATGTTGAACCATCCCTGTGTCCCTGGTATGAATCCCATTTGATTGTGATGTATGATCCTTTTGATGTATTGCTGAATTCGGGTTGTCAAAATTTTGTTGAGAATTTTTGCATCTATGTTCATCAGCCATATTGGCCTTTAGTTCTCCTTTTTTGTGTTGTCCTTGTCAGGCTTTGGTATCAGAGTGATGTTGGCCTTGTAGAATGTGTTAGGAAATGTTCCATCCTCCCTAATTGTTTGGAATAGCTTGAAAAGTATAGGTATTAAATCCTGTCTGTAAGTTTGGTAGAATTCCCCAGGAAAGCCATCTGGTCCTGGGGTTTTATTCTTTGGGATGCTTTTGATTGCTGTTTCAATCTCTTTCTTTGTGATTGGTCTATTCAGATTGTCTGTTTCTTCTTGACTCATCTTTGGGAGGTTGTAAGAGTATAAGAATTTATCCATTTCCTGTAGGTTATCCATTTTTTTGGCATATAGTTTTTCTTAGTATTCTCTTATAATCCATTGTATTTCTATGGAGTCTGTTGTTATTTCTCCTCTTTCATTTCTGATTTTGTTTATTTTAGCTTTCTTTTTTTCTTTGTAAGTCTGGCTAGGGGTTTGTCAATTTTATTTATCTTCTCAAAGCATCAGTTCTTTGTTTCTTTGATCCTTTCTACTGCCTTTTTTGTTTCAGTAGCACTTATTTCTGCTCTGATTTTTATTAATTCTCTCCTTCTGCTGACTTTGGGCTTTGTTCTTTTTCTAATTCAGTTAGGTGTAATTTGAGATTGCTTATTCGGGATTTTTCTTGTTGTTAAGGTGTGCATGTATTGCGATGAATTTCCCTCTTAATACAGATTTGCTGCATCCCATATGAGTTGGTATGGTATGTTATCATTTTCATTTTTCTGCAGATACTTTTTGATTTCTCCTTGAATTTCTTCAATGATCCATTGCTTGTTCAATAGCATATTGTTTAGTCTCTACATCTTTGTCCCTTTCTCAGCTTTTTCTTGTAATTAATTTCTAGCTTTATAGCATTATGATCAGAGAAGATGCTTGTTGTTATTTCAATTTTTTAAAATTTGTAGAGGCTTGCCTTGTTTCCCAACATATGGTCTATCCTTGAGAATGTTCTGTGTGCACTTGAGAAGAATGTGTATTCTGCTTTTTTGGATGGAGTGTTCTGTATATGTCTATTAAGTCCAACTGGTTTAGCTTTTTGTTTAGTTCCACTGTTTCCATGTTGATTTTCTGTCTGGATGATCTATCCATTGATGTGATTGCGGTGTTGAGGTCCCCTACTATTATTGTGGGTTTTTCTTTTAAAGATGTTATTTTTTTCCCTTTTTCTCCCCAAAGCCCTCAGTACATAGTTGTATATTCTTAGTCGTGGGTCCTTCTAGTTGTGGCATGTGGGACACCACCTCAGCGTGGCTTGATGAGTGGTACCATGTCCACGCCCAGGATCCGAAGTGACGAAACACTGGGCCACCTGCAGTGGAGCGCATGAATTTAACCACTCGGCCACGGGGCCGGCCCCTATTGTGTTATTTTTGATATCTTCTTTTAGGTTTGTTAATAGTTGCTTTATGAACTTTGGTGCTCCTGTGTTGGGTGCATAGATACTTATAAACATTATTTCTTCTTGATGGAGTGTCCCTTTGATCATTATATACTGCCCTTCTTTGTCTGTCTTTACCTGCCTTATTTTGAAGTCTACTTTGTCTAATATAAGTATTGCGACACCTGCTTTCTTTTGTTTGCCATTAGCTTGGAGTATCATCTTCCACCCCTTCACTCTGAGCCTGTGTTTGTCATTGGAGCTGAAATCTCTTTCCTGGAAGCAGCAAATTGTTGGATCTTGTTCTTTAATCCATCTTGTCACTCTGTGTCTTTTTATTGGAGAATTCAATCCCTTTAAATTGAGGGTGATTATTGATGTATGAGGGCTTAATGCTGTCATTATATCCTTGTTTTCCGGTTTTCCTGCATTTCCTTTGTTTCTCGTCCTTTGTGTTTTGGTCTACCCATTGAATTATGTAGTTTTTTATGATGTATTTCTTTGTTTTTTCCTTGTTTATTTTTTGTGTCTCTGTTCTGCTTTTTAGTTTAGTGGCTAATACAGTTTGTATTCAGAATCTCATGTATAAGATAGTCCATTTTCTGATGGCCTCTTATTTCCTTAGTCTAAACTGATTCAGTCCCTTCCCTCCTCCCCTTCTAAGTTGTATTTCTATCTTATTCCAACTTGTGTTGTGAGTTTGTGGTTAAAGTGACAAGATTGTCTTTGTTTTTGGTGTTTTCCTTCCTTTTGGCCTAATGCTTTAGTTGAATATTTGATATCCTATTCTGATTCTGTCTACCTATTTATCTCTTTACTCTGTGTTTTGTGACCCCTTCTTCCCTTTTTTTCTTTTTTCAGGTATGAGGGCCTTCTTGAGGATTTCTTGTTGGAGAGGGGGTGGTCTCGTGGCTACGAAGTCCCTTAGCTTTTTTTTTTTTTATTAATGTTATGATGGATTACAAGCTTGTGAAATTTCAGTTGTACATTTTTGTTAGTCATGTTGTGGGTACACCACTTCCCCCTCCGTACCCTCCCCCCACCCCCCCTTTTCCCTGGTAACCACCGATCAGATCTCCTTCTCAATATACTAATTTCCACCTATGAGTGGAGTCATATAGAGTTCGTCTTTCTCTGACTGACTTATTTCGCTTAACATAATGCCCTCGAGGTCCATCCACATTGTTGTGAATGGGCCAATTTCGTCTTTTTTTATGGCTGAGTAGTATTCCATTGTGTATATATACCACATCTTCTTTATCCAATCATCAGTTTCTGGGCATGTAGGCTGGTTCCACGTCTTGGCTATTGTAAATAATGCTGCGATGAACATAGGGGTGCAACGGACTCTTGAGATATCTGATATCAGGTTCTTAGGATAGATACCCAGTAATGGGATGGCTGGGTCATAGGGTATTTCTATTTTTAACTTTTTGAGAAATCTCCATACTGTTTTCCATAGTGGCTGTACCAGTTTGCATTCCCACCAACAGTGTATGAGGGTTCCTCTTTCTCCACAACCTCTCCAACATTTGTCGTTCTTGGTTTTGGATGTTTTTGCCAATCTAACGGGGGTAAGGTGATATCTTAGTGTAGTTTTGATTTGCATTTCCCTGATGATTAGCGATGATGAACATCTTTTCATGTGTCTATTGGCCATATTCATATCTTCTTTTGAGAAATGTCTGTTCATGTCCTCTGCCCATTTTTTGATCGGGTTGTTTGTTTTTTTGTTGTTAAGCAGTGTGAGTTCTTTGTATATTATGGAGATTAACCCTTTGTCGGATAAGTGGCTTGTAAATATTTTTTCCCAATTAGTGAGCTGTTTTTTTGTTTCAATTCTGTTTTCCCTTGCCTTGAAGAAGCTCTTTAGTCTGATGAAGTCCCATTTGTTTATTCTTTCTATTGTTTCCCTCAACTGAGGAGTTACAGTGTCCGAGAAGATTCTTTTGAAACTGATGTCAAAGAGTGTACTGCCTATATTCTCTTCCAAAAGACTTATTGTCTCAGGCCTAATCTTTAGGTCTTTGATCCATTTTGAGTTTATTTTGGTGTGTGGTGAAAAAGAATGGTCGATTTTCAATCTTTTGCATGTGGCTGTCCAGTTTTCCCAGCACCATTTGTTGAAGAGACTTTCTTTTCTCCATTGTAGGCCCTCTGCTCCTTTGTCGAAGATTAGCTGTCCATAGATGTGTGGTTTTATCTCTGGGCTTTCAATTCTGTTCCATGAAGTCCCTTAGCTTTTGTTTGTCTGGGAAAGATTTAATTTCTCCCTCATATCTAAAGGATATTTTTGCTGGATAGGTATTCTTGGCTGAAGATTTTTATCTTTTACGGTTTTGAATATGTCGTTCCATTCTCTCCTAGCTTGTAAGGTTTCTGCAGAGAAATCTGCTGAAAGCCTAATAGGGGTTCCTTTGTAGGTTATTTTCTTCTGCTTTGCTGCCCTGAGTAGTCTTTCTTTTTCTTTCCTTTTTGCCAGTTTTACTACTATATGCCTTGCAGTAGGTCTTTTGTTTTGTTTTTTTTTAAAGATTTTATTTTTCCTTTTTCTCTCCAAAGCCTCCCGCCCCGGTACATAGTTGTATTTTAGTTGTGGGTCCTTCTAGTTGTGGCATGTGGGACACTCCCTCAGCATGGCTTGATGTGCGGTGCCATGTCCGTGCCCAGGATCTGAACCGGTGAAACCCTGGCTGCTGAAGCAGAGCATGTGAACTTAACCACTTGGCCATGGGGCCGGCCCTGCAGTAGGTCTTTTTACATTGACAAATCTAGGAGATCTGGAAGCTTTTTCCACACATATTTCCCTGTCTTTCCCTAGATTTGGGAAGTTCTCTGCTATTATTTCTTTGAACATGCTTTCTGCTTCATTCTCTTTCTCTTCACCTTCTTGAATACCTATAATTCTTACGTTGCATTTCCTCATTGAGTCAGATATTTCTCGGAGACGTTCTTCATTTCTTTTTAGTCTTAGTTCTCCTCCTCTGGAGCATTTTAACATGTCCATTTTCGATTATGCTGATTTGCTCCTTTGTGATGTCTACACACATTGATTCTTGTTTATAGTTTCAATCTCTTTTGTGAAGTAGCTCCTGAATGTGTTGAATAGTTTCTCTATATTCTCTTTTACCTCATTGAGTTTTTTGATGATAGCTATTTTGAATTCATTGTCGTTTAGCTTACATGTTTCTGTGTCCACAGGCTTTGGGGAGAAGAGAAAAGAAAAGGAGGAAGATTGGCAACAGATGTTAGTTCAGGGCCAATCTTTAAAAAAAAAAGAATTCCTCTTAAAAAAAAATCGGAAAGCACGTATTTATCCATTTTGGGGAAAGGAAAACTGGAGAGATCCATGAAAGAATATTAATAAATACATGTTGATTGTCCAAGCTGGGAAGAATAATTAATATGTTGATATTATTTAAAACTTTAATTTACCCAGCTACCATTGTTCAGTAGTTTAAGGCTGATTTTATGCTGTTTAAGTTTAAAACATGTAAATACTGGTAGAAAAGTCTGTCAAGTTTTCCTTTATCTTTAGATTACAGCTTTTCTTAAACAATAACTAACAATGACAGTTTATCCATAGCTCCAGTGGTGGCAGTGGTTATCAGTTGCTGTTGTTTATCACAATCATCATTGTTATTGGGTGGGCTCTGGACTAAGACTACCTGGGTTTGGATACCAGCTGTAGCCCTTTCTAGCAGGCGGTGTTGGCAAGTGACTTAGCTGTTCTGGGCCCCAGTTTTTTCATCTGAAAAACCGGGATGTTAATAGCGGCAACTCCTAAAGCCTTCTGAGGATTAAGCGGGATGATGTATGTCAGGAGCTTAGTGCAGTGCTCTCCAATAGTAAATGTTCATTATCATTGTCGTCCTTCTTTGTACCTTGAAATATCAGTGCTGGCCTTCTCTGCCTTTCAGTGTGTTGTTTAATTAATACTCACGCCTTGGTCTCATTCTTTTGATACACTATTTTATCTATGTTGCCATTCTATGAGACATGTTTTGCACCTATAAAAGATGTGTGTGCTAATCATCAATGAAGTGTATCTCGATCTTCCTGATAGATTGGAAGGAGTTCTGAATGCAGCCAACTGTACATTCTCTTATTTATAGCTGAGGCCAAGAGGAATGTTTGCAGTCTGGTGGCTGTTTCCAGGAACCTTCCTTTGCTTGGAAACGGAAAGGTTTCACTGTTAGCTTTAAATAAACTGAGAGAGAAAGAATTTGAAAGGTAGAGAAGATGAAAGAAGGATTTTACAGTTATTACTTTAAATACAGTGCTTTTCAACCATGGCCACACATTGAATTCACCTGAGATGCTTTATGAAATACCGATACCTAGTGGTGGAAGCAGCACGCCACCAGCAGCACCACCACCATCAACAACAAATGGTTTTGAACCCACGACTTTGAGTATAGTAATAAAGTAATTGGAATGGTCCAGTGTTTAATACTTCTTTCAGCTAACGTGGTTAGTCTTGGGTTAGTTTCTTAATATTTGTTTATTTACATTGAAGTATCTTGTGTAATCAGTGTGTTATACTTGGATGCAGTTCATATGATGTGAAACCTAATTATTTGATTCATCATAAAGATTTATGTTGTCTCCTTGTTTTGTTGAAATATTGGTTACATCTGTGATTTTTTGGGTGTCAAAAGCAATTCCTAATGGAAGCATAGTTCTACTAATAAAATAGGATTCTTTTTAGTTTTCCGGAAATATGTGCTACAAAAAGGGAATGCTGCCGATATCTGTGTTTAGAAGTAAAGTTGGTGGCCAGGATTTGGATAGACCCCATGGCCAAGAAGTTAGGCATTTTACCATATGTGCTTGCATACCATGCTTTAGTCCTTTGAGGCTAAGTCAACTTAATATTTTAGTACTAAGCTCCCCTTAGCACTGAGACTAGTTTTCTTTAAATCTAGGCTCATTGCCTTATGCAAGTAGAACTCTCACTGACTTTGCTGAAGTTCTGGAGGGTTGTGTGTGAGGGACTGACAGCATACGTGGTTGGGGATTTGTATACCTTAGTGAATGTTCTAAGGGATGAGGTAGAGGGGGTCCAAAACCACATTTACATCCTCAAACTATGGGTACCTTTATTTTTTGTGAGAATTGGAGAAATGGATAGAAAAGGGTAATATCTTAGGACTGTTTCAGGTGAAAAGCGTTACTTTAGAAAGATTTTATTTCAGATCTTTTGAATTGATGTAACTGGTTATAAATATTGTTCATTAGGAGCTCAAATAATGTTACTGCTTAGCTTTCAATGCAAACTTGAGGGTTTTATAGAAATATTTATTGACTGTATTTCCACATATGTTTTAACAGCATATGTGTAAATAAGTTACCAGCCCCATCTTTTTTTAAACCAATCTGCCTTCTTCCTGTGATATTGTGGCTAATAAATATCGTGATGTGGGCCTTCTTTATTTATTTGGTTGGCATATTTGCAAGTGTGAATTTAACATTCTGGTACAACTTCAATTGACTAGAGTCCCAGAGCACCAAATCCAAAGGGCACAGGGCTCGTGTTTTATTTTCTCTACCTTTGCTACTTTTTGCTTTGCAAAGTCTTGACTGAGTCAGGCCCCAAGGGAAGATGGGCTGATATTGGACCCATGATCCTGTGCCCCACACATCAGATGGGATGGAATAATGGAAGCTTTTGACTGGGGAGGAATCAGCTGCTTTGGCCAATTATAAACAAACAAATAAACAAATAATAAATAAAGAACCTGCCCTTGAGATCATAGTGATAGGGAGGGGAGTTTTGTGTGTGTGTGTGTGTGCATGTGTGCATGTGCATGTGATGGAGGGGCACTGTGGCTAAAATATATATACTTTCCAGTGACTGTTCTTTAGATAGAATAAGAATCTTTTGTCTCTTAATCTGAACTTGCATCCTCCCTCTACTGTTGAATTTTTTTGCCCATTTTTCCATTACTTGTTACTCTTGTAAATTTTAAAATTATTTGGGTATGAACACCTTGGAGGTTGGGAGTAGTTATTTTCCCGAGCTTATTGATGAAAATGTATGGGAGGAGGCTGGGAGATGGTTATAGAAAAGACACATGGGAGAAAATGACTAATGCTCAAAAAGAAAGAGAAGGACAATGCAGAGAGAAGTATAGCTGCCAAGTGGATTCAGCACTTAGCTAGCTGGTCACTACGTTATTTTCTTGGGTGAGAAACAGTTCCAGAGCAATGGAATCTGACCTTATGGAATCTTATCAAGCTATGATAATTGGATCAGTTATTCTCCCTTTAAACAAATACTAACATTGGATGGTTTGGTGGTTGTGCTAATGACCTTCATGGTATTACATAACCACTTATTGATTCCTCATTTTTTATGGTTGTGATTCTGTGGGATCCCTCTCCTAGGGGCAGAGACAGCCTGTGCAGGCCAGAGGTTTCCATTAGAAGAGAGACGACACAAGCATCTGCTGCCTGGTCCACTTTGGGATTCAGAGATGATCTTTAATTTTTCTAGTTTAGATTTATTTCTAAATGTTTATAATTTGTTTTTTTTTTTCTTTAAGTTACTAAGTGCTTAGATTTTCAGGTGGCTTGGAATTTGGGAGGTGGGTAGCTTCGAGTTGTTAAAATCTGATGTTACTGCATTGTAGTCAAACTATTGCTTGTCTGATTTCTTCTTTGTGACATTTATGAGATTTTCTTTATGGTCTAGTACCTGATACTTTTTATAAATGTTTCTTTAAAAAGAATGTTTGTGTCTGCTTCTGGCACTGGTTCCATAGACATTATATTTATATCACTGAAACCTTCTCCACTACTCAGAGTGTGTTCCTTCTTTGATCCTGGCCTGTACTACGTTTTCATATTCTATCTTTTCATATCCCACGGGGACTAGGGAGATGAAGATGAGGAGGTTGGGAGCAGCATAGCTATGTGGGGCAGTCTGAGGGCTAGACATTAGAGGAAGAGCCCTTTGCTTGGACTGTTGCTAGTTAGGTGATCCTTCAGCATGAATGAAAAAAGTAATTTTTAAAAAATTGTTGCTATAAAGGAATTAGCTATTTGAGGACCCTCCCCCCCCTTTTGGTTAGTCTTGACTACTTAAATTCTTTAATTTTAGGAAAGGAGATCATGTTAGAAGAATTTGGTCTGTGATAAAGGATAAAGCACAACTTGTTGCTCTATGTGTTAATCTCTGGGGAATGGGCTAGAAGGGTCCTGCATGATCCTTTATGAATGGGGTATGTTGGAAATTAATTTGTTGATTTATTTCTGTGTTCTTGCTCTTTTCTCTATGCACATACCCTGTTTTATGGGAAATGGTATTATTCTTGGCTTTCACTGAGTTGGAATGTTGCATGGTGGTGAAGAGTTCAGACTCTGAAGCCAGTCTGCCTGGGTTTGGATTCTGTCTCCACTACTTATTAGCTCTAAGACTCTGGGCAAGTCACTGAATCTCTCTGTGTCTTGGTTTCCTCATCTGTTAAATTAGAAATAGTACCTACCACATAGGCTTGTTGTCAGGATTAAATAAGACATAATATATGTAAAGTGCTTAGAATAGTACCCAATAAATGTACCCAGTAGTACTCAATAAATGTAAGCTATTGGCAGATGGATAGTCTGCTTCACATTTAGCTATGACATTCTATCAATTTGGATAAATAAAGACTAAATTTCAATTGCCGAACATTAAAAAAAAAAAGGACTAAATGTTAACTGCCTGAATTTTTTTAAATAGCCAAATATATGGATCTCTTGAGTATTGTTGCAGTGACCACAAAGATTAATAGTTGTTGTCACTGCTTAAATGATTGTTTGCTTTTTGGAGGAAAGGCTGTCATTTATAGATGCTTTCATAATTCATATGTGCTGAATTAAGGCGTTCTCCGTGTAGATTGTCTGATTTTTAAGCTTTATTAAAGTTACTATATCAAAAATTGGATTAATTCAAATTTTTCCTGAAGATTTTAACTTTAATGTTACATTAACAAGCCTTTTCTGGTTCCCTGTGTAGCATCAAAACTCCCATTCAGCTTCAAGGTATGGGGTCTGATTTAGAACTTAGAAGACTTAAGTAATTAACCGTGGTGGTCCTGAGCATGTAATTAGCCGTTGGTTAAGGATACATAGTCATATGCATAAGCAACCTTGTTTACTTTTCATTTGTTTATATATTTATTTTAAACACCTGAAGCAGGAAGCAATTAAAGAGAAAGCTTGGTCTGACTATAAGAAATTTAGTTCTTTTTTTTTTTTTTAAAGATTTTATTTTTTTCCTTTTTCTCCCCAAAGCCCCCCAGTACATAGTTCTATATTCCTCGTTGTGGGTCCTTCTAGTTGTGGCATGTGGGACGCTGCCTCAGGGTGGTTTGATGAGCAGTGCCATGGCTGCGCCCAGGATTCAAACCAACGAAACACTGGGCCGCCTGCAATGGAGCACGCGAACTTAACCACTCGGCCACGGGGCCAGCCCCAAGAAATTTAGTTCTTGTAGTCTAAAGCTGAATACTTTGAAAGTGATTAAGTCTAGGGGCATAGAATAAGACTTATCTCATGGCTTAACTCAAATCCCAAAGTCTTTGACTGTAAGATACATTAGGCCTTTGGGGACCTATGGGGGTGGTGGTGGGAGGGGAAACTCATTGGTTAAGAATAATTTCTAAATTTACAACTTGTTTTTGCTGAGAGTTGCAGTGATGCTATATACCTTCAAAAATACTGACTACTTCTTGACCCCTTATATCTGGCAGAGAAATCCTGTATTTTCAGATATCTTGTCCACTCTCCTCTAGGCTGACCCCAAAGTCGATGTCCGTAGGCAGTGTTCTGGGGGAATTATCCATGAGGCTCTGGGTGTTTGGGCTAGCACTTGGGTTGTGGGATATGAGGAGGAGAAGAGGGTTGTGGAGAGGAGTTGTGTGGATCCTGTGAATAGGAATCTAACCCTCATTCCCTTCTGCTGGGGCTGCTGGTGGCTATAAGGTGGGTGCCATTGGCTGTTGCACTTACCTCCAGGGAGCAGGTGGCCCACACTGTGAGGCTGCAGTAAAGCTTTTACTGGGAGTCAGGCAGCTGAGGCTGGTTGTGAGTGACTGGCCAAACATTGTTCAAGTCCCTCTTGAATAGTACAAAGGGAATATGGGAATGTGGTTAGAGACCCAGGAGCTGTTCCCAGCTCCATAACTTAATCACTGTGAGATCTCAATGATTGTCTCTAATTTTCCTGTTGAAAAATGGAGAATAACAATATAATGTCACCTGCTTACCTCTAAGAGTGTTCTGAGGATTAATGAGCTAATTGCCTTTGATGAAGGCAGCAGACCCTACTCTGGTCATAATCTCATTCCCTTTCCAGGAAAGCTCCAGTTTGGGGGAGTAAAAGAGTAGAAGGAAAATAGGAATGGAATGGGCTATCTCCAATTTAGTTGGCGTGTTTCAGGTCTAACTATAGATCAGATTTCTGTTGTAGCTGGGGAATTTTAACCTAAAATTTCTACATATTTTTTAGAAATGACACCAAACCAAATGTCTGATTTGCTGTTTGTGGGAAAAGAACAGGTGTTTATTCTGAGACCATATTAATGAAGATGTTAGTGGTTTTTTTTGCACCATAACGAAAGAAGATGGGTCAAAAGAGGGAACATAGATTTAAGTGGAGTTTGCTTTTATTGTCCATTACTGATGTGCTCTTTTTGAGAGAATTGGTATTGCTTCGTTTTGTTGATTTTCCAAGTTTCTTTGACAAAGAAACTTCATAGATATCAAGCCAAAACAAAACAAAAAATATAAACACATAGACACAACAGTTGCTTTAAATACCAAGGATGTCAGCATGAAATTAAAATGAATCGATTGACATTTCTGCTTCGAAATTTTTTAGTAAAACTAATTTAAACCAACAGTGAAAACTTCTGCCTTTACCTTGTAATGGACAGTGTGACCTTTTTCAGTGCTTTTGGCTTAAGGGTGTTGACATTGAGGTGGTTTTGGTTAAAATTGCTTCAACTCGCTAATGGCTCTTGGGATTTTGGTCAATCTTTGGTTGTGGACTAGCAAATGCTGTCAATTGTGTTGGTACCATGTAGTTTTCAAACACAAGGTCTCTAAAGTAGTGGATGTTGTATCCCCTCCCACCCATGTGTGACTGTTAAAAAGAACACTGTTGTCATGTGAATTCTTATTTTTTTGAGCTTGTTTTTGAAGTAAGTTTCACAGAGAATTCCTGTTACCTAGAAATTGATGACAGACTTACACCATTTCCTTTTTTTTTCTTAGACGTTCCATCCTCAGAGCAGCCTGAACTGTTCCTAAAGAAACTTCAGCAGTGCTGTGTCATTTTTGACTTCATGGACACGCTATCTGATCTTAAAATGAAAGAATACAAGCGCTCCACTCTTAATGAACTGGTGGACTACATTACAATAAGCAGAGGCTGTTTGACAGAGCAGACTTACCCTGAAGTAGTTAGAATGGTGAGTTTCTTTTTTTCGCCGCGGACACTTTTAAGCACCTTCCATAGCGACTCACAGGTGTATTTATTGCCGAGTCAGGTCACTGGAGGTCCCCTCCGCAAATAGGAGCCAACCTTCTGAGAGCTAAGCATAAGTAGTCGGCGCAATACGGAATGTGAAGAGCATGATTTCATGAGAATGAAATCCAGAACTTTTCACCTACGGCAGTACTGGAGGAATCAGTGACTTCAAAATGTGAAGCCAAGATTGCCAGGGTGTTACTGGATTTCTGGCATTGGGAAAAGAAAAGACACAGGAGAATCAACCAAAGTTTTAGATCTGTGTTCGAAAAATAATCAAGCCTGTTGGATATCTTGATTTTTTTTTCTCCCTATTCGTTGTGGTATATTAGAAATGGCTTTAAGCTTAATAAAATTGTGATTTGTAGAATCCAGTTAAAGCCTCTCGTGGCTTTATAAACTAATTATTATCTTTAGAATCTGAAAATCAGGGGTGATGTCTTTCGTTATTTTTGAACAGTGTCTTGCACTTTTTGCGGTTGTTAGGAGTTATGAGAAGAAATATTATTAGCATAATGTAAGCAATTATGTTCTTATTGTGTCAATAATTATATTAGTTTTTCAAAAGCCAAGCCAAAATATGATTTTCTGTTAGATTTCTGTGGGAGGGTTGCTTTCCTTGGCATCCTAGAAGATCTTGGATCTAGAGAGGGCATGCCATTCGAAGAGGCAGGGCTGGTCTGCGAACTCCTGCAATTGTGCTGCAGAGATCCAGAGGGCTCAGAGTGCTACTGGGAAGCCCGTTGGGGAATTTGGCCCACTCTCTGTGTACTGCTGAAAATATATCTAACTTTTCTATTTAACTCTTACCATTTGTATTCAACAAATAAAGAAAGGAGACCCCTGTGATGGAGTAGATATGGTTAAAAATGAATAGTTCATATTTGGGAAGAGACCTGAATTATCACAACTTGAGAAACTATGACTGATATATGAAGCTCATTTCAAAACAATGTCCAGTGGATTCCTCAGGTCCATATCTGAGCGTTGTTGCATTTGTTGTTAATTTACAGGGATGTAGTGTGCTAGAGTGTTTTGTAGATTAACTATTAACATTGTGGCTCTTGAGCAGTGGTTCTCAACGAGGGGCGATTTTGCCTCCCAGGGCACTTTAGCAATGTCTAGAGACGTTTTTGGTAGTCACAACCAGAAGTGGGAGCGGGGTGCTTACCACCGTCTGGCAAGTAGAGGCCAGGAATGCTGTTAAACATCTTATAATGCGCAGGACAACTCTTATAACAGAGTTACAGCCCCAGTGTCAATTGTGAATATCCCAAATGTGAATAATGCCACTGTTGAGAAACCCTGCTCTAGAGTTTGCATGCTGTCTAAACCTCTTAACCTGATACTTAGGATCTTCTCTAGTCCACCTGCCTTCTGCAGAGCACGGTCCTTTGGTGTTAGCCTACTCACGTCCTAAGCCAACAGAGGTATCCACTGTTAATAACTTTCTTCTGTATCTTTCCATGAATAGTCTATGAATATGTAAGCATATACAAGCATATACGTATAAATATTATTTTTTGTAAACACACAGATGCTGGCATACTGTACATACTCTCTGTACCTTGCTTTTTTCACTTAGCAATATATAATGTATATTGGTACATATAAAGCTGCCTTGTTAATTTTTATAGCTGCATAATATTTCATAATGTGGATGTACCATAATTTATTTAACCGATGCCCTGTGAATATCCTTGTACACACATCACTTTGCCCTTGTGTGAGAGCATCTGTGTATTTGTTGATTTATTTTTTAATAGCCTATATCTTTTCCCTGTTTCTGGACCTTCATGTATTCCCTGCCCCCAGCCTCTAATTCTGATTCTCCCATTCCTTTCAAGACCTGGCTTAAAAATGCTATCACTGTTTTCTGAAAAGCCCAGAGTTTTCTCCTTTCTTTAGTTTCCTCTGCTTCTTGGTAACCTACCCTTCTGGAATTTGTTCATTTGCTGCTTTTTTCTCCTTTCACACATTTATCTAATTTTTCTAATTAGACCATAAGCACCTCTAGGCGGGAGCTGTGCCCTGCACGTCTCTGAGGCCTCTCTGAGGCCTCCTAGCCCAGGCCTACCTGGAGATTGTTGAACGAGTGAATGGATTCCCACTTAAAATGTGGGCATTTCAGGCTCTCAAATTACAGTGAATGTATTGGATGTCATTGGGTTGTAGTCCGTTTTTAGACCCAGTATTTGGCTTAATCCAAAAGTTCTTTTATTCCTATGAACCAGCTTGGTCTTAAACCAGCTTTAGTCTCTTAAAGGAGACCGTTGTCTCTTCTTCCTTACCACCTTCCCTTATGTTCCCCCTCAACCAAAAAAATTAAAAAAGACTCCTGTTGTGTGTGTGTGAATGTGTGTTTGAAAATATACTTGAGTCCTACCTTAGGAGGTGTTGGGTCTGTAGCATGCATGCTATTCTAGGGTATTAGAAAATTAACTTTCTAGATGATAGTTTAGGGTTGTCAGAAGCGTAATTTATTTTTCATATCTTGTGATTTGTTAAATTGCTAACTACTGATTTTACATGGTTCTTAGACAATCTGGGGCATTTACAGAAAAGGAGGTAGTGTGGTAGAGTAGAAGGAGATAGGACTTTGGAACCACACACACCTGGGTTCAGGTGCCAGGTCTGGCCACTCTTCTTTGCTCCATCACCTTCCTGGAGCCCTCCATCTTTGGGGCCCTCAGTTTTCGTGTGGTGCTAAGAGGTACGTACAATCAGGGAAGGGTGGTCATAATGCCTCCTACCCTGCTCCATAAATAGTCCACCCAAGGACAATTGTTGTGCTTGTTTGTACATCAAGGTTCTTACCACCTCAGGTACACGTACGATCTAGTGACCGGGGTGCTAAGTGCTCTGTAAGAAGGGTTGGAACCAAGTCCCCACTTGGTGCCCTCTGCTCCCTTCCATTTTGCCACCTGTGAGCTCCTTGTATATAGAAATTCTGGTGCTACCACTGCTCACTTTTCTAATCTGTACTGTACTTGCCTTTTGGCTATTTTGTGAGGATTGGTGATGACGTGGATAAAGCTCTTAGACCAGTCCCTAACGCATATCAGGCAGTCAATAATATTATTATTGTATTTTGATGATTTTGTTATTAGATAGTTGATTTTACAGTCACTGGTAGAACCTGTTTGTGGACTTAAAATGCTCTATCAGCTAGATGTGTTGTGTCCATTGACTCAGTCATTCTCAGATGCTATAATTTCAATCCTGCCTGTTGAACAGTCACTGTCTCCACCTGTTCCTCTTCCTTAATACTGCAAAATGAAACTGCCTCAGTAGGATTAGTGAGGGAAATGGTAATGCTTTCAATGAAATATCAATGAAGTGATAACTAGGTTTTACAAACCGAGATGAGTGATGACTTAGGATGGCATGTTCAGGTGTCAGCATTATTACCAAAAGCCTTTGATCCAACCTGATGGGACCTATACTTTGAGAGATGCTATTCCTGTTAGGGGAAGAAAAGAGTGACAGATGAAAGTAATCTATGAGTTGTGGAAACCATTTTTAGCATTTGGATGAAGTCTGGATACCCCCTCAGACTGCTAGAATTAAGAAAGAAAAACAACTTTTTATGTGTAAACAAAACAAAACAATACAGCACCTAACTTACCCGCAGAAGGGTAGTGTCGGGTGGTGGAAAGAGCCCCAGACAGAGAATGTGGAAGTCACCGTCCTCATTTCTCATCTTCCACTTAGCTAGTGGTGAGATCTTGGGTGAGTAATTTCCTCTCTAAGGCTGTTTCTCCTATTGTAAATGGAAGGAGTTGATGATCTCTCACAGCCTTCCAGTTGACCAACAGTTTTGGTCAACAAAGTTTAAGAAATTTACAATGGATTCTGCCATTCTTAAAGTTTACGAACCATTGTCCAAAGGAGTTGCTGAGCTCAGTGGTTTCTTTCATGTATTTCTCGTGGGGCCATATCTGATGGAAAAACGGGAATCAGCACTGTTACTTCTTTAGGCTTTGGCACATTCTGCTCTGTATTGTCTTGAGTGTCAGGCTTCTGTCCTTGAGGCAGTGTTTTTACCACATTATGCTAGTGTTTCCTTTTTGGTTCTGTTACCGTGCATCCATTTGAAAGATTTCTTAGAATTTCTGGCTTTCCCAGTGATCTTGTGCTAATGTTTTTTACCTGAACTTGATCTGTGCATATTTTCTATTCTTTATATTTGCACATCTTCCTTTGCAAAAATGTCTCTTGGGGATAGTTCAATGTGAGATGAAATCTCACTGGTGAAGACATTGTTTTAGTTAACTCCAGGTATTGTTTATTGAATGACTTACAACCACACTTTTACATCTTGATGATAAATAAAGGCAGGGATCTGCTCTGTCAACAAACTCACAGTCAGGTAGAGAGGATACTCATGTGAACGAATAATAAAGATAATGTCATACATACATTAGTAAAAGTATGAACAAGGCAGAATAGAGAAAAAGAGTGATTAATCAGAGGTAGGGAGGGGTGGTCAAGGAAGGCTTTACAAAGTGAGTAAAGCCTCGGCAGGGTATTAAAAGGTGAATACGTGTTTTCTAGGTGGCTGAAATAGTGTTGAAATGAAAAAGAGAATTACATGATGCAAAGGAATCCCCAAACTCCATGATATATTCAGAGAAACACAAATAGTGCTGTGTTAGAGCATTAAGAGTGTGTGTGTGTGTGTGTTGGGGAGTGGGAGGAGGAGAATGGTGGCTGTTGAAGATGTAGATGTGGGCCAGATCCTCCAAGAAGCTCACAAACAATGGATAGCCGTTGAAAAGTTTTAAGCAGTTGAGTGTCACGGTTGGATTTATATTATCATGGCAGGGGGACAGATAGATTGGAGGGGACCGAAATTGAAGACAGAGAGGAATCACTTAGGGGACAGTTGTGTTAGAGAAGTTGTGGAGGGCCTAAACCAAGCACAGGTTGGGGAGTAGAAAAGGAGAGGAAAGGATGGGACTCACTTAGGAGGTAAAATTGAAGCCACTTAGGATTTGTGTGAAGGTTTGGAATGTGCGAGAGGAAGGGGTCTAGGATAGCTTTGGGAATTAGGTAGTTTGTGGTGCTGCCGTTTTGAGAAAGGTACAGTAGAAGGGAGAGTAGGTTTTGAATGGAAGCTGAGGAGTTGATTTTTGATGTGTTTACTTTGAGTTTATGGGAGCCCTAGTTGTGGAAAGCTGGAGATGGAGATTGGTAATTATCAGCATGGGAGCAGGACAGGGGAGAAAAAGAACAGTGATGGGCCTTCAGGCGATACCAGGGAATCATCACGCTTCAGTGCAGAGGTACAGGTGGGAGCTGGTAGGTTGACGGGTGCATGAAATATGAGGCAGTTGAGATACTGACTATAGATAATGATTGCATGTACCCTGTACTGTCTTCATTAGGGTAAAATCCTGTCACTTCTCTCCAGCAGAAAGTAGACCTTGTCGCCCTGCTTGTTTTCTGTTATGTTCATATTTTGTCTTTATGACTTGGCTTTTTTGGTTCCAAAGTCTGCCCCATTCCTAATATGTGGTTCAATCTCTGTGTACTTCAAATTGTAGAATATGTGATTTTCCAAAGCTAAAGTAGTTTTAAGATAAAATGTGTTGAACAATTTTTTCTTCTTTTCTATTGCAGTCTTTCCTTGAGTCCTTTATATTGTTTCTTGGCTACCGTTAGCTTTGTTTTTCCCCACTCTCAAATTATACCCTGTCATTTGGTTATCTAAGTGCGTTATCTTTCATACATTTTTTGATTTAACTGGAAGTCACAGCTCTTGTTAGCCTCTTAATAGAATAATATGGCTTTGTAGAAAATTATAAAATGGCAATGAAGGGCCTCAGAGTGTGCCTACACAGACTCTCAGGGGTGCTTTAACTCCACTACGTACTCTATTGGCTAAAGGACAGAGTTTCTTTTTATAAAATAACAGCTATCTAAAAGTAGCCTTGGGAATAATAACTACCGGGGGGAAATATGGAATTTCCATTTTTCGTCTTCCTTCATCTGATAAGGAATATAAGTACACATCCTGGCCAGAATTTGCCTTGGAGGTGACTTTTCAGACCCAAAGGAGTTAAGATCTGTAGGTATGAGGAGATAAGATCTATAGGAGGTGGGCTGCTTACGCAACTGGAAATATAAATAGAAGAGAATTGAGGGGTATCTGGGAAACGGCATTTAGGAACTGAAGTTATTGGTAAATTTTGATGGTAGGATAAGTCTGAAAGATAGGACTTGAGAGTTAATTGAATGTAAAGAATTCCTTAGTTCTTAGAAAAGAGTTTAAGCTTATGATAATGAAGCTTACCGGAAGACATTTTTAGAATGAGATCAAGAAGAGTCCACTGCTCAAGGTTAGGAGTAGATTGTACCATTTATAATATATCAAAGGAACTGGCAGGCACTTTCTTTCCTCAATTACCGTCTTAAACTATCACGTCATGCTTCTTTAGTTAATGCTCACTTAACAATATGCATTTAGCATCTCAGGGTGTCCATAGGTTGGTTTCATGGGGTCAATGAACCCTCTGATGTTGACTGCAAAATTTTGTGTGTTTTGTGGTAGAAGATCTGTAGCTTTTGATTAAATTTTCAAAGACATGTCTGACTTCAAAATGGTTTAAGCTTGATTTTACCACATGTGCAGTGTTCTGCTGGATGCTGCTCTGCTGGAAAATATGAGATTGGAAGGGAGTAGGATCTTCCCATTTATGCAGTAACTAAAGATGAAAGATGAAGTTGTTGGAATGATTTCACCAAGGAAACCATCTGGGCCTGGAGTTTTCTCTGTGGGAAGGTTTCTGGTAGTGAATTCAGTTTCCTAAAAACACATCTGACTCTTCAGATTTTTCTGTTTCATCTTGTGTCAGTTTGCTAGGTTGTTATAATAGTTATGTAGTTTAGAGTTGTAGTCAAATGCTTAATCCTTAGAGGTTCTTCACAAAGCTGTGCACTAATGAAAGAAGATCGCCCACACCTGTACGCCTTTCGTTGTTTGCAGCATAATAATCTGCAGCAACTACAACATCTGAGTTAATTCAGTCTTCACAGCAACGCTTTGAGGTGGGTAGCATTATTATGTGTGTTATTTTATAGATGATGTAAAGGAAGTGGAGAGAGGTTAAGAAACTTGCCCAAGAAACACCTGGGTCACTGGCAGAGCTGAGATTCGAATCCAGGCTGTCTGGCTCCAGAGCCATGTTCATAGCTGTTGTGCCTAATGCTTTCCAGGAATCATTCTTTCCAATGGGAGTGGGGACTAAACCCCCTAAGACTGGACTCTTGCCTCTGTCCTGTGTTCTTTTCCTTGAGCTCTTCTAATTAGGTAATAAGGCTTCTGATTAGCTCATCCCTGTCTCTTTTGCTGCCTCTGACAAGGCCTCAGGTTAAATGTTCATTTTTTGCTTAAGAAACAGCTTCCCTTTCACTCCCTCTCCCCCCACTACCTCACTCCCCTGTGTAATAACCACACTGCCTTTGTGTTATTCTTGAAGGAACAGTGCTTCTGAACCTTTTTTCCTGCCTACCACCCCTTCCCAGCATGTAAGAGTGCATGGTGACTGGGGGCGGGGAGGAGGGCTGTAGTTCAGAACTCTCCTCTGTTCCACCCAAACTACAGTCCTTGAGATGATCCTGTCCCCTGAGTCCATGTCCTCCCTGCATGCCGCTTCTCTCTGTCCCCCCACTGGAAGCAGGCAAGCTCTGGCGGCAGCCAAGGCATCCTGACATCGCGTGTTTAGCCTGGATTTGGAGCAAGGGAGTTAGATGATTGGAACGTCCCTCCGTCTCCATGATGGCCCCTAAGCCTTGGAAGCACTTAGGTGTGTACAGCCCACTTTCCCTTTTGGTTGTCCTTCCCAGGTCAGTGGTATAGACAGACAGACCTGGGCCCGGTCCTGCCGTTTACTTAGCTGTGTGATCTTGGACATACCTTAACCCTCTTAAGCTTGTTACCCCACTGTAACTTTGTAGGGTTGTTGTGATGTCATGGTTGTTATTATCATTCATGGCCCCACCTCTACAGCCTCTGCTAGACTTACCTGTTTCTTTAGATGAATTAATCACTTTTTCGGGTTGCAATGAAGTCTGCTAGCCTGAAAGCTGTTTATCTTTTTAAGGTGGCTTTCCATATCTTTTCTCTGATTGTTGACTTTAAACTTTACTTCTCTCTGGGAAATTTTAATTTCAGGTCTGTTTTTTTGGAGGACCGTGTAAATCTTCATGTGCCCGTGTGTGTGTAATTATATATTCATGTGTATGTATACTGCCCTTAGTCCACCTAAGTCAAATTTTTCCTCATATATTTCCATATTCATGTTTGTACTATATTAATAATTTACCATTTCTCTCCAGCAAACATTCTCTCTTAAGGAATCTGACAGGGATTTTAATGTACTTAGTTTTAATTTAAATGTGCTAAGGAGCAGATTTTTACTCAGGAAGCTTCTGAGCTACTCATGATTGCTATTTGCTTCATTTACAAGCTGTAGTCCTTTTGGCTTAACTGCTTTACAGATTGTTTGGAGTTTTCAATATACTTAAAATCGTTTGACAGCTGTGACTTGTCTAGCACGGAAGCATCCAGTACTATCATTTCACTGTAATGAGAACCCCCCTCCCCTCCCCCCAAGTTGGCCACAGGATTTTGCAGGGTAGATTACAGTACTGCATTCAAGTTTTGGTTTCTCTTTTCTCCCACCTTTTAATTTAACCTTGAAACTGAAAGTATGGTTAGAAGTATAAGCAATACTTCTGGAAAAATCTGCCAAGAAAATGAATGATGAAATGATTTAGAGCGGCCAGCCTGGTGGCATAGTGGTTAAGTTCATGTACTCTGCTTTGGTGGCCTGGGGTCTGTGGGTTTGGATCCCAGGCGTGGACCTACACTCTGCTCATCAAGCCGTGCTGTGGTGGCATCCCACATACAAAATTAGAGGAAGATTGGAAGAGATGTTAGCTCAGAGACAGTCTTCTTCAAGCAAAAATAGGAAGATTGGCCCTGAGCTAATGTCTATTGCCAGTCTTCCTCACACACACAAAAAGATTCAAAATATAAGTGGGCCTTGGATAATTCTAGCACTTGGTGTTAGTTTATATGGTTCAGGCATCTCCACTGAGGAGAGAGAAATGAGAGGAAGGGATTTATTGGTTGATTCTCTAAGGAAAAAGCTGGTTTACACCACAGTGGTGTATTATTAGGAGGAAAAAATGGAGAAAATGAGTGTCCTCATTATGGAATTCTCAGAGACAGAAATACTTGAGACGAGAATTTGGCAAGAAAACAATGAACAGGTCATTTCCAGGAGGTAGTTGGCTACTGATCAATATTAAAAGCCAGACTTGATCTGTAGATGAAAACAAGAAGAAATATGCTATCCAGTGACTTCTGCAGAGGAAGTTGCCTCTGGAAAGTTCGGATAAGATAAGGGACTTGTAGAGTAAAAATGCAATTACAATGATGAATAGAGAAAGGTGGGGGTTGACTGGGCAGTGGAGAAGGGAAAACTGGAAAGACCAGGGCCTAAGGCCAGGAGCAGGTCCGGAGCAAGGAGGAGCATGGCTGGGAGGGCGAGGGGTGACTCAATAGAAGAGAGGATGTTGCTGAATAAAAATAGGACTGGTTGTAACTGGGAGGTTGGAGAGCAAGCTTATTTTTTAATAAAATAGGTAAGCAAGCTATATTGGAGAATCTGATGTTTCCTGACCCTTCAGAAATGTCGGAAACAAACAGGAGTGGGGGCAGGGCAGATAGTGTTAGGTACTAAATGGGCTGCTTTGAAATACGGTGGAATTTCCCTTCCTGAAAAAGTTAAAGCCAAAGGGTAGAACACTCTGGAATAATGCAAGCCTCTTCCTTTTGTGGAACTTTTGTTCTTTTCTCTTAGAAAAGTTAGAAAAATTTGTTAAGCTTAGACAATAGAGAAGGTGCTGGAAAATTGAGTTTTGTATTTGTGCTGTCATCAGGTACACAGTGGGGAGTCTGTTATGCTCTGTTCTGGAAAGGAAGAGTAGTTATTTGCCGGGTGAAATGATTGGAAGGCGATGTTCTTTAACTGTACATTTAGGATGGAAACGAGCAGGGTTGAGGGGCAGTTCCTGCCCCTCGAGCCCTCTCTTGGTTTCCTTCTGAGGAACTTACACCCACACTCCTGTGTTCCACCCCCCACCCCCAGATGAGGCCCTTGAGGGAGGGCTGTCTGTGTGCCCCCCTTGGAGTGGCCTTACTCACTTCATGATGAAGCAGTAGTACTGGGGAGAGGGCGATACTGATCTGTGGTCAGCTGTGGTTCTGGTGTGTTTCTGTTTTCCTTACTCACCACCTAGCTCAGGGCTTTGTTCTGTTAATGAAGGGTCACAGAGACGGAGAGAGGCATACACACAGACACAGAGGAAGGGACAGTGACAGTTTGGGCAGTGTTTCCTGTTTATTTTTAGTGATTTCAAATCAGAGCACGTTGTCAGTAGCCAGAAATGTACATCAGGAGCCTCTGGTGTTTTGTGTTTTTTAAAATTTGGAATTCAACAGGTTTAATTTTTCTTTTAGCGTCAGCTGATTTTGAACCATAAAGTGTTCAAAGCAGATGTTAGAATGTATGTATCCTCAGAAAAGCCCCGTGTTGTTATTTTATAAACTCGTGTGCTTACAGAAATCACTTAATTTACCAGTTTTAGTACCTTCTTGGGATTTAGGACCCATAGTCCACACAGGAAAATGTAGCAAAACCCTGGAATCACATGGCCGGCCTGTGTGGGGCGAGAACAGCTGACTGCGAGAGCCAGCAGTAGGAGGGCGTGCTCCGCGTTTATACGCAGTAAGCACGATGACTGTTGCAGTGTTTACACCTCTATTTTTGGATTCCAAGATTTAATATCAACAATCTTTACTTTTGGATTCACTGCTACATTTCCAGTTTTGGAGACAGTGCAATATAATTGTCTGTGTGTGTGAAATATCGTTTCCCTGTGATGGTTTTTGTATGGGGATAACACACCCTAGAGAAAGGTAGTTTAACATTACTGTCACCATTTCAGCAGGTAAAACGTTGCCTCTTATTTTGAGCAGAGTTTAATCTTGAAATAGAAGCCGAATGGGAGCGGAGGATTCCTGTTTGGAATGTGTGGGTGATAAGGTGAGAGGCAGGGGTGGGTCTAGATTACAGAGGTCTTGGCAAGCTAGGTAGAGGAGGTTAGACAATCTTGTAGACAGCAAGCAGGGAGTTGCTAAGAGTTTTGAACAGGAGGTGAAATGTAAATGATATGCTTAGTTTTCTTTCTCCAGCCCCACAAAGAAAGTCTGTACCCTTCTGCCAGCTCCTTTAAGGAGGTTTGGGCTGGCAGGTTTAAGCCAGGATGGCTAATGGCAGAGGGCCATTGTCCTAATCTAGTCAGATAGTGACAAAAGAAGAGGAAATGGAGAATATGTAAGAGAACTCCCATCTCCTATATTTTTTCCCTGTGCTCATCAAAGGAAATTTGGAAATCAGAGAAAAAAATTACCCTTAGTTTCATTATTTAAATTCAGTTGTTGGTCACATTTTTGCCAATTTTCTCCTAGTCTATTTTTTATGATGTTTTTCCCTTAAATTAAAAAAAAAATTAGATATACTTAACATGCAATACAATTTTAAGAACAGGTCTTAGGCAGTGAATGTTCAACAGATTTGACAATTATATGTATGCATGTAACCATAATCCCAGATCTAGAACCTTGCCGTCAATCAAGAAAATTTCCTTGTGCCTTTTCCTGTTTTTCCTTGTTAAATATATTTTTTGCAATCTCATTATATGTATAATTTTGAATTCTTTTTTAAAAAATTTCTTTAGCATTATGATATAAATGTGCTTTCATGTGATTAGATATCTTTCATTATTTTTATTTATTTATTTATTTGCTGAGGAAGATTTGCCCTGAGCTAACATCTGTGCCAATCTTCCTCTTTTCTTTTTCAGTCTGTGGGCCATCAGCACGGCATGGCCACTGACAGAACACTGTAGGTCTGTACCGGGAACCGAACCTGGGCCGCCAAAACGGAGCATGCTAACTTAACCACTAGACCACTGGGGCTTAGATATCTTCTAAAAACATCATTTTAATGGCTGCCTAACTTTCCATTATATGGATATATCATTGTTTACTTAGCTGTTTTCCATTTTGAGACATTTAAACTGTTTCCGTATTTCTACTATTAAAAGTAACACCACTATTAACACAAAGAGACCTTGTGAAGGAATTAATAAAATGACTTGTTGGTAAGTTGCATAAAGCAGATAAAGGAGAGGAAGAGTTAAAGAAAATTCCAAAGGGTTAGACAGAATGTAGAAGGTGAGCAGAGAATTCTGTTTTAGGGGGGGCAGAGGTCAATGAGGATGAGATTGGCTTTGTCCAGATTGAATTTGAGATCTAGTGAGATGTCAGAACTACTCTGTATGTAACTGGAAATATTGGAATTAAGACATCCTAGTGTCCTGGGAACAGAAGTCATAGTAGAAAGGGTGACCGAGAACTGAGTATTGAGAGAAGAGCATTGTGCCAAGGATTCAGCTTGGCTCTACCTTGAGCTCTAGTGCTGGTATTTTGTTTTTTTGAAATTTGTGTACTTGTTCACTGGATAAAATGATGACTTTGAGGCATTCATCTGACTTCTATATTCAAGTCGTTCCGAGATTCAGAATGTGTTTTACTTTCTGTTTCGCTTCACACGAAGACCTACCAAGGTGGTTGGTGCTAATTCTGAGAAAGAAAACTGGTGTGGGATCTCTAACTTGATCTTGGCTAACGTTAGAGCAGCTGCCATTTGGTTTTCTTGCAGTTCTGCTGGATTCTTTCCCACTAAAAGGGGGTTGACATTCGCGTAAGAAAGTTAAATTACTTGAATTAGCAGAAGTTACTGGAGAATGGAAAGAATAATTTAATAGGAAATAATCATTGGTTTTTGTGTAAATGAGGGAGTTAAACACGTTCACGTGTTTACTTCCTTTACCTCCTAAAATCACACAAAAATTACTGAAAAGAAATGAAACTCACATGGACAAAGTAAAATAGAGAGGAGAGCTCAGAATCAACACTTTGGAACCTAGAAAGCAAATGAACTGGTGGTCACTATCTTGGCTGGTCTGAGGTAGCTGAACCCCAAACAGCAGCAAGAAAAGTCTGGAAGTAGCCAGCTCACAGCACGTTAACTCCAGGAAGGTTCAGAAAGATACTTTTCAAAGTAAGGGTACATGGGGGCAAAAACAGGGGACTTGGTGGAAATCTGTATAAGTAGCTGGAACTCACAGTCCTACCCCACTCCGTCCAGACCAGGCAGCTAGGTGACTGCTTCTCCCCAAACCCAGCAACAGGCTGAAGGTTTACTCTCTAGCGAGGCTAAACTGAGGGGAACCTGGACTCCGGGATTAGGCACAGCTGGGAGCAGTGGGTACCTTTCTGAAAGCAGGGGAGCACGTTGAATGGAAAGATCCTCAACTCTCTTCACCACTCAGCTCCCAGGTTCCTTATGCCTTTGGTCAGGAGACAGGTGATTCTTCTCTGGAGAATCAGACAAGCCCAAGAGAAAAGACTGAAAGGCACCAATGTAAGGAGAGTTCTTAAAGGGTGAAAGGATGATGGTGGTAAGGAACTAGCCCAGCCACTCTCACGACAGGTGAATGCCCCACTCAGACAGAGCTCCCATTCTTAATACGACTGGAGGTGGCCTCTCTCTTGACACTATGCTGACATTAAGACTATCAATCAGCTTTCCATGGTTTTTGAACTTGATACAAATGTACCTGGAGGAGGCTCAGCTCAAATATCTTTCTCTTTCCCTTGCATCTTTCTCCTCCCACCCTCAATCTTCTTCTGCCTTTGTGGCATCTCTGTCATCTGATGGGCAAGTGATAGGTCAGAGAGGGTGGAAAAAAAACAAAGTCCTTTCCTTCACACACTTTCTCCCTTTTGTCTCCTTAGAACTAAATGTTGATGTATTCCTCAAAACTGTACCTTGTATTTGTATTTGATCTGTGTTCAAATTCTATTGATTCTCTGTTCTTGATCTCTCACGGACAGATTTCTTTTCTTCCATACAGTTGTCAATACTCTGATCCTTCTAGAAACTAAATATCTAAAAGGATCAAATTATTTTTAGAAACAATCAGTATGTGTTAAATCCAGTTTACACCAATTGATCATAACAATTATCGACTAAATATTGCTGTTGACAGCAGCAGCAGCAGCAGTAACAGCAATGAAAACAGATTTTTTTTTAGTCTATATAAATCTGAACAGTGTATACCTAATAGATTATGAAAGAAATGATTGACAAAGGAAATCTAAGTAAAAATGGTGACATTCTTGTGAGTTAGGAAAATAGTAGGTGCACGAGATTTCTGTTACTTTAATCTTGTCTTTTAAATTTGGCTACATATTAAAAATTTTAATTGGGCAATTTAACCTTTTAAACTTCCTTTTTTGTTCATTTGTTTGTTATTCCCTTTCTTTAACTGTTAAGCTTCTTTTATCATTTTAAGATGTTCCTTCTGCCTCATTTAGGAAATCAGGTTGCATAAAATAGCTGCTATGTCCTTGAAAGCCCTGCTAATACAGATTTAAAGTATGACCGGGAATGTGTAACAATAATAAGGTTGTAGTCAGCGACTTTAGAAATCTTTTAAATCCTCTTCCGGATTTCCGGATGCTCTAAAACAGACCTCACAACTGTCACAAGTGCGTGTTTCTTAGTCACAAGTAAACAGCGCACTCTCTTTGGTTCTGGTTCCGTGAATATTTTCTCAAAAGTATAGAGTTCTATCCATGAAGAAGGTTTTATGTTAAAAATGTGGACGACCTTGCTGGAGTGGCCTCACCCCTGTATGCCGTGGTTTTAGTCCCTCCTGCCTTGCTGAGACCTGTGCTTGTGACAGACAAGGGCACTGGGAGATTGCTTTGGCTCAAGGAATCACATTTAACTCAAGTGAACATGTTTGGAATAATAACTTCTGGAAATTCTTGTCTGAAAATTTTAATTGTATGGATGATATTATGTAGCAGTGACATTACATATTTAATATGATAGAGAATAAAGTTAGTCCTGCACGGGACTTCCTAGTGTAATCTAGTAAGTTGTCATACTGATTTAATTAAATTTTGCTCTCTAGAGTTGGTGCTAAGGACATGTCTTTATGTTAAAATAAGGGATTTTAATGGTTTCGCAAGTTCAGATAATTTTTAAACAGCCGTGTTCATTCACGTAGATGGCGAGGTTTAAAAAGAGACTTTATACCTAGTCTGAAGTGAAAACTATAGTAGGTTTATTGTGGTAATTAAAAGACGTAGTTTGGCTTTAGAAACAAATTACTGATTAAACAAATTGCCAGAAAATTAGATTAAGTGCTAATTGAAAGTTTAGAAGTTTTGCCATTTGTTTGCTAATCAGAGCATCAGTTTAAAAGATATTCGTCTGCTCTGATACTCAATCCCTTGAACATAATTCCAAATGCTTTGGGATTTTTCTCCTTGTTTTTGCTTATCGATAATTATTTATCCATAATTACTTTAAAAAGGGTCGAGAGTCAGGTTTGAAAGGTCTTTTATCATTGGGACCATTAAGAATTCTTAAATTTGGTGTTACCAAAAGTAACTTGACATTATATGTATGTTGTTTATTATTTATTACTTTTATGTTAGCAAATTTTGTTAGAATTTTAGTTCTTCTTCTTAGAGTTTGAATTTTTAATACAAATTCTAGTATGTTTAGAAGCAGTCTTCTCTGTTCAAATATCTGATTTAGAGATTTAAAGTAAATCTTGCTTAATGTTCACATTTTTTATTTTGAATGTAAATTTTTTAATTTATTTTTTTGGTGAGGAAGATTGGCTCTGAGCTAACATCAAGTGCCAGTCTTCCTGTATTTTGTATATGGGCTGCTGCCACAGCATGGCTTGATGAGCAGTGTGTAAATCCACACCTGGGATCTGAACCTGCTTACCCCTGGCCGCTGAAGTGGAGTGTGCAGACTTAACTGCTACGCCACTGGGCCAGCCCTGGATGTAATTATTTTTAAAAATTGTACTGGGCTAGGCCTGGATGTAATTATTTTAAAAAATTGCATCCGTGGTAAATGTTGATGAACTACTATGAGATGTTCTTATTTTCTTTCAAGATCCAGTTTTACCATATCCTTTTTTTTTTTTAAGATTTTATTTTTCCTTTTTCTCCCCCAAGTCTCCCAGTACATAGTTATATATTTTTAGTTGTGGGTCCTTCTAGTTGTGGCATGTGGGATGCCACCTCAGCATGGCTTGATGAGCGGGTGCCATGTCTGCGCCCAGGATCCGAACTGGTGAATTCCTGGGCCGCCGAAGTAGAGTGCGCGAACTTAACCACTCCGTCACGTGGCTGGCCCCATACCATATCTATTTAAATGCATCTTTTGGGCTAACGCAAAATACTATGGGAATAATGCATGATGACCTAGCTTCAAAATTGCATTTACTAGGTCCTCCCTCTGGTTCTAAATGCTTGATTAAATCATTTTGATTTCTTTTCAGTAAATGATTATGGAATGAATGAATGAATAAACTCGATGAAAAAACTCAGAGGTATCATTGAAATTGTTACTTGCATGAGGTCTTAATATAACTAGTGCTAGAGAAAAAAAAGATCCTTTTTAATTTGCTTGAATATTCTCTAACATCATTCGTATAGTCCTTTTTTGTTAGAAAATTTACTTTTTAGGTAGAATATCAAGAAAGTTTATTCCATAGCTATGATGTCATTATTGCCATTTATAGTTGATATGCAGCTGTGTTACATAATTGTATGAAATTGTAGTTTCCCAGGTCAAAGAGGGAGAAACGTTCTTGAAGTCATTTAGTTTATTCTGCTTTTATCCAAGAAAGTTGATACCTAGTCATCTAGCAAGTATCTTGTAAAGCACAGAGAAGATGACGTAAGGTGACTTGTTATACTGTAGTAAAAGTGGTCCCTGATCACACTATGTGCCTGTTTTACCTGAGCCTTAAATATTAATAGTGCTGACAAATATATAACTAAAGGAAATTGAAAGTATTTGTTAAATAGTTATTTGTTTAATAACTCTCACTGCGTTGTCCTTACCTTCAGTTTTGTTCATGGTTAATCTTGGCAGGTATTTAGTGAGTAGCTACTAGCTAGCCACATTTTGCTCTTTTATAATGTGCCAGTCATTTTCATTCAACAACAACAAAATGTCAACCAGAATCGTGGTGTAAAATTAGTAGTTTCTATGGAGATAGAGAGTTTGGGGACATTGAGGGTTTTTTTGGTCTGCACTAATTTAAATAACTGTTTAAACATATTAATGGTTGCATTTTGATATTGCAAGTCAAGAAGTAAGAAGTTGTTTGTTTAATCAAAATCTGATGAAAATAAACCTAACCACTTCTTCCTCTTTTGCTTTTTGGGCCATGCACTTGGGAACCTTTTGGTCTCTTTCACATTTGGCCAACTTTGAAATTTATTTTTTTGTGCCATAGTTAACAGTGTTCAGCAGTAAACTAAAGAACAGGAAATTAAGAGAGCAGGCAGCCCCTCCCAGCAGGCAGCTGTTAGGTCCTCAGCCTTGCCTGCTGCGGTGTCCCCTTCCTCTCCCTCAGGATGCTGCACTGCCAGTTCTGAGTCACAATTGAGCTGGAACCATAGAGGTTCTTAACTAATATTAGTGTGATTTTAGGATTGTCAGATTTAGCAAATAAAAATATAGGGTGCTTCATTAAATTTGAATTTCAGATAAGCAAGGAATAGTTTTCATTTATGTTCCATGCAATATATGGGACGTAATTGACCTAAAAGTTTTTTGTTTATGTGAAATTCAGATTAAACTGGTGTCCAGTATTTTGTCTGGCACCTGGGTTATTTCCATTTATTGTGTATTAGGTGCTAGGAATTCAGAAATTAGTAAGAAATCCTTGAGGGGCTCAAAATCTAAATGGGAGAGATGTGAGGAAGGGATATGAAAAACAGGAACACCAGAGAGGAAACTGTTGCAGTAAGCGAAATGTTTGATGATGGGGGTCTGAACCAGACGGTGAGGATGAAGATTGTTGTATTTTACTTCTCTGTTAATGCTGAGCAATGTCATCAGCTTAGACCTGAATGCCCTCAGGAAGATAAACAGTTCCCATGGGTCCTGTTGAGAGCCACTGGCAGGCCAGAAACTTGGGAAGGAGTTGATGGGAAAGGAGAGATGGGAAAATGGGAAAGCAAGAAAATGATAAATGGTTGGGGGAAGCAGAGGAAAAAGAGAGATGTAAGAAGTCAGGTCTATCTGTGGTCTTCACGGGTGGAGGCGGAGGGGTGTGTCAGAGAAAGAACCTTGAGTACCCTCCGTGCATGTCATGGTGCTGTGTTGCCTTGAAAAACTCACAAGTTCTTTGGACCTCCCTTTTCTTATTTGTAAAATGAAGGAGCTGGATGAGCTAGTCTCTGACAACTCAGTGGAATCCCTAATCCCAGGTTTTTTATCTTTGAGAAGGGGTTGTCCAGATTTTAACACTTGTTCCTCCCATTCCCCCAGCCTTGCTTTCTGTCCTTATAGCCACTTTTCTGGAGGCCAGGCTAGTGCCTTCATGCCTTTAGTTTGATTCTCAACATTCAGTGTTTATTATAATACCTTTGGAATGAAAATGAATTGACTACCTCAAAGACACTTATTTCTTAAACTAATTTTACTTTGCATCGACACCAGCGTAGATTAAAATAAAATAGTTGAAAAATAAATCCTTCTTGTATACTTCAAAAATTCCTTTTGTTCATTTTTGATAATCCATTCCTGAATGAATAAAATAGAAGGCTTAGGGCTAGAGCCTCATATATTTAAATACATTATAGAGACAGTTTGTGACTTTATAAATACCTGGGTGCATTTTAATGTACCCCCATAGACGCTGTACACAACTGCTCTGTGGTGGGGAGTGATGCTCGTGGCTACTTGTGCTCGTGATGTATTTGCATAAGCATGCAACTGCCTTTACCTGTTTATTAATGTTACCTATTCAATAATCCGTTTAAAACCTGGGCTATAAATCAGAAGTGACTGCCAGTGATGAGGGAAGATTTAATGCAAGCAAATTTACCATTTTGGACAGTGATTTTTAACCGTTTTTAGATCTTGGAAGTCTTTTGAAAATCTGATGAAGACAACTGGATCTTTTCCCAAATTGGACTCACATCTACAAAATGTTGCAGAAAAACCAGGGGATTTAGAGACCCTCCTGGCCCCCAAGCCCATTCATGGATGATCCAGTTTTAAACTTTTGATTTTGGAGCTCAACTGTACAGCTAAACTGATCCATTCATTCAATCCTTCCACCATTCATTCATAAGCTACGCTATAGGCATTGTGCAAGGCTCTGATCAACTCTCTCCTGACAGGAATAATCTTGTTCAAACAAATTCAAGAGCCCATTTTCATCTTGAAATTAAAGGCATAACTCATAGAGTGTATTCTCTAACTTAGGCTTCTTACAGATTTAGGACTGATTTGGTGTGTCCCAAGAGGAGGGACAGCAGCTGCCTAGTTTATCATCTATATTCCTCTTGCTTCAGTACAGCTTTTCTTAATTTCCCTTTGGTTATCCATTTCCATTCTTATCTTTATAGTATAGTCACACCATTTTCGATTGTCTTTCTCCCTACGTCTTTATTTATAAACATTTCTTTGTGCTTCCATAAAGGCATCATCTTTAATGCCATACAATATTACACTAAGTTAATGTACCTCTCTGATATTGAACATAAAGGTTATTTCCAAGCTTGCACTTTTTGGAGAGTGTTGCAAATGACTGTTTTAATTAGTTTTTTCAGTCTTGTCTTGAATTAGTTTCTTAGGACAGATTCTCAAGGATGGGAGCAATGGTTCTTTCGTTTATGTCATTTTTATTAGGCACCTATTATGTGCCAGGCTGGGTCAGAGGCTTGACCATTTCCATGACACTTGATGTGCTTTGACATTTTCCCAAATGTACTAGAGAACTGCTTAACCAGTTGAGTCAGCTCTTAATTGTCCAGCCCAATAGATCCGCAATTCCTCATTGTTCATGTGGTGAATGTTTAGAAGTAAACTAAATAAAGCATTACAAGGAAGGCAAATCTGAAGAAATGGCAATGTGTAGCTAAGCGAGATGTACTCGCCTTTAGGACCGTTTGCTGTTTAGATTTACACAACTCCATGTTCTTTTGATATGGTAAGTGAGAGAGGAAACTTTGACCAAATCACAGGTGTAGAACACTGTACAGAGTTAAACATCTTAGGCTAAATAACCTAGATTTATAAATTTGGTTAAAGCAGAACCAAAATACACAGTTTTATGAATGTATTCAGACTTTGAGTTCGCGAACATTTACTGGTTGCCTCATACGTGCCGGGGAAACAGATGTGAACATGACATCACATATGCCTGATGGGTGGGGAGAGGTAAACACATAATTGCCGTAGCATATGATATACACTGTAAGAGAGTTTATACGACCAGGAGTATAGAGGACTAGAAGTTTCTGAGTCTTTTCACCCAGAGTTTTTACTATAGAGAAGCTGTTTTTTGTTTTTTTATTTTTAGCTTTCTTGGTTTACTTTCACGTCTTGGGGGAGAGAAAAGCTTGTTAGAGAGAACTGTAAATATAAATGACTTAGTTGGGATGAAATCTCAACCCAGTTTCTGAAATACATGTATAATTTAATGAAGAATCAAAAGCAAGTAATTAAAAGACTTTTGCCCTTTTGATTATAGTATGGCTGGCTGGTTGAAGAGAAGTCAGGTTGATGGTTATCTGAAAAGTCACAAGTTTCTTTGTGAACATAATTTCTGATAATCATTGGAAGGGACAAAAATAAAATAATAGAACTGTGTATGCTGTCATTAGCCATATCAAAAACATTCTAAAATGGTAATTTTTTTTAGTCATCTAAGCTAAATAGAGCAGAAGAGGTGCTCTACCTGCTTTTCTAGAATGCAGGGGTATAACCTGACAGCATGGGTTCAGTTGTAACTGCCGGTTACTAACTGTAATCACTGATGTTAACAAGCCTGTGCTGCTTTTGCCTCATGGGGGAATTGGAGATAATGGTACCCACTTGTTAGGGCTGCTGAATGCAATAGATACTGCTCTATGCTCCTCTTCATCAACCTCAGAGCAAGATTTGCTAGTGTTGACTTCTTCTTGCTTAAGACTCTGTTTGCTCCTGAGACCCCAAACTCTAGTTCTTTTCTTCTCCTACCTCCTACTCCTTTTCATTTGCCTTTCTTGGCTGTGCTTTTTCTATCTAATTTCTAAATGTTGGATGCCTGAGGGTCCTTTCCGAAACTTTTTTCTGTTTACTCCTTTCCAAGGTGATCCATGAGTCCCATGGCTTTAAATATCATCTATATGCCCACGAGTCCTTATGTGTCTCCAGTCCGGACCTGTCTGGCCCTGAACTCCAGATTCATATGTCAGGTTGCCTCCTAGGTATTGCTGCTTTAACACATTCCTAACTGGATCTCCCCACCAAAACAAGCAAACAAAGGAAGCTTTTCCCTTTCCCAGTCATCTCTATCTTGGATAAATGACCTTACATCTATAACTCATCCTTGATTCTTTTCTTTCCTTCATCCCATAAGTCCAAGCCAGCAGCAAAACTACCTCTAGAGTATATTTTGAATCAGTCTATTTCTGTCTTCTCTGCTACCGTCCTAGTACAAACCATCATCATCTCTTGCCACTTTCACAGGCTTCTAACTTGCCCCCTTCCTGTCTGTTCTGTACGTATCTGCCAGAATGATTTTTTTAAAAAGCAAAAATCGAATCATGTCACTTCTCTTTTAAGATCCACTGGTGACTTCCCATTGCACATAAGATAAAACCGAATCTCCTTTCCATAGCTTACACGTTTGGGCTCAGTTTCCATAGCTAGGAAATTTGGATAATTGTGATGTTAACTAGAATATAAGCTCCTGGAGGACACAGATTTTTATCTGCTTGTTCATTGCATGTTCCCAGTGCCTAGAACAGTGTGTGTACAGAATAGACACTTAATAGATATTTGTTGAATGAATAAACATGTTCACATTATGGGCCCCCAATAGCCTTCTTCCCTCTTTCAGAGCAGCATATTATAGCTTAGTATTTTCTGCGTTGTACAGAAAGTCCAGAAAGGCTTCTGGTGCAGTATCTCCTTTCCTTTCCCTTCTTGCCTTCTACACATATCCACCCCCTGCCCCCGCCCACTCCCCTTTTATTCTTCAGATCTGAGGATATGTTTGGGTCGTTAGGAGAGGATAGATGAGTAAGCAGGACAAGAAACAGAATAGAAATTGAAAAGGAACTCTGAGAATAGTAGCAACAGCATTTTAAAAATAAGCATTTTACTATAGAAATCTTGGAATACTTGCAGAAATAGTTGAATAGTGTAATGAATCCTCATCTCTTCATCACCCAGTTTCAACGGTTATCACCTCATGGCCATTCTTTGAACAACCAGCATTTAATTTGGAAATTGCCTGTGGCAAAGGAATACCTAGTTCAGAGAGGTTTGCCTCACAGAGAGATTTTACCCAGGGTGTTGTTACTATTTTGACATTTAGATATGATTTTAATCATATTTAGACATGATTTTAAGGATATTAGGTTCTGAAATATCTTTTCTGATTGGCTTTTTGTGAATGCCTGAAATTTCACTATTAGTTGAACTGTAAATTTGCAAATTGTGGATAGGCCTGAGAAGGGAACTACATGAAGCCCATTAGCAGTTATTTGTGTCTTAGTGTAAAGTGGTTAATCAGAAGCATGCTTAACTGGTAAGTAACCAAGAGCGGCCTTTGATGGAAGGTATGAAAGCACAGGACCCTGGGGTGGGGATGGCCATATGAGATCAAGGAGTACTGTTCCAGAGGGTAGAAGGTGCTGCTCTGCTACTTCCCAGCTTTGCCTAGAGGTGGTCCTGGTCGCAAAGCCTATAGAAAGAGGTCCCCGTTCCAGTTTGGTGATGTTCCTGTCATCTGTCACCTGGGTTTCCTTTGACTGCCTGCAAAGACCTTGTGTAAGGCTGCCCAGGAGGTGCTTCCAGCTAACTCTGCTGCTTGTTTATTTTTAGGTATCTTGCAATATATTCAGAACTCTCCCTCCTAGTGACAGCAATGAATTTGATCCAGAAGAAGATGAACCTACCCTCGAGGCATCGTGGCCACACTTACAGGTACTTTGAACTACCATTTGTTAGAAAAGAAAGCTCCATTAACTCATTAGCTGATTAGCATGGGAATTCCTTGAAGGGCCTATGTTCACCAAGAAATCAAATTAGTGTACATTAATGGAAAGCTGGAGAATGCTTTTTATGTTTCTTACTCTTGATAATTAGGATGCCAAAGGAATAAAATAATAAGTTTCAGTGTAATGCTTTAGTGGGGGCCCTCGTGGCTTGCAGGTCCAGCTAGCATTTCCTGTTCTTTTATTAGAGCTTCTATTTGATCCTCCCTACTGGAGCCTCAGACAAGAGCAGAACTATTTTCACATTAATATTAGTTAGATGTGATTAAGTCACAGAGTACGCATCTCCTTTTCAGCAGTAGGTACCCCGGGGACTTTGAATGCCTGTCTTCATGATAACCACAAATGTGTTTCTTTAGTCTGGAAAGGCAAAAACAAATTGCGAGAGCTGTTTCACAGTTTTGTGAGGAAGCGCAACAGCTGAGAGAAAGCTTGTGTGAAGGCCAGTTTTGTTCTCTTGCGCCGAGAGGCCATGTTTTCCAGTCATACTCATGTGCCGGGACAAATCAGGGCCACCCCTGCATCTCCTTTCTCAGCAGCAGGCCCATCTGTATTGCATTTACTTATCCATACCAGTCATTTTCCATCCTCCTTTCCTGGTTGCCTTCTTTCAAGGTCGTCATTTCTCATAAGAATAGAACAAGGAAATTTGAATGTAATGATCCCCAAGGCCGTCTTTCCGTTGAGTCAGAATGTTCTCAGAGGCTGGATGACAGTGAGCATGGAAGGAAGGGGTGGAAGAGAAGGAATATAACCTTGTGCCTCTTCCCCCTGGGGCAGAAGCCACTGCATCTTTGCACAAGTGTGCTCGCGGTTGCCAGCTGACATTCTGAAGAGCAAAAAACTGTGCAGCGGGGAGATAAAGCCTCAAGATAATTCTAAGAGTTTCTTTTTTTCCTCTACTTTAGAATTTTTGACATAAATTTGCAACTTTCCCTGTCCTGCTTTGGCAACTCAAAGTTGCTGCAGATGTACGTGTGTGCTATTTCCCCTGGTTATGTAGAGAGCTTTCAGGGGCTCTGTTCTCAACTCTTACCCAGGCGTGTTATACATATGTATTCCTACTACCAAAGCCAAGTTTGAGTAAATTAGTTAAAACACTGTAATTGATTTACTATCTTAGATGCTTGATTTTACTTTTTAAGGTGCCAGACATACTATCTGCACTCTAAGAAATTTGCAGAACTATTTGTGCTTTTCATGGTATATCCCAGATTGTGACAGAAATCCAAAAAAAGAATTACTCTTTTGAGTGGGTGGACTTCTTGTCATGTCTTATTCTTAATGCTTGGCATCAGTTCATAGAAGTGCAATGTAGTCTAGAAGAAATTTGAAAAACAAAACAAACAAAAAAAGATAATCTGCTCAGGAGAGTTCCACATCTTACAGTGGAAAAGACAGGGAGAGAGATGTCTTCAGAGCTTCAACTTGTCTTTTCTACACCCCGGAGAAGAGACAGCAGACCACTCTTGCGATTTGCACAAGCTTTTTGAGTTCTCTAAATCGTGATCCCCATAGATGTGAATTTCTCCTAAAGTACAGTAAAGTTTAACTCAGAATTTTGGTTAATTCTTCCAAAGCTTAATGACTCTATAAAATATAGGACCAAATTAATTTCTAAAGCTCCTTTTTTTTGTTTTTGCTTTTTCTCCCCAAATCCCCCCAGTACATAGCTGTATATTTTTAGTTGTGGGTTCTTCTAGTTGTGGCATGTGGGACGCCGCCTCAGCATGGCCTGATGTGTCCCTCCATGTCTATGCCCAGGATCTGAACCGGTGAAACCCTGGGCCTCTGAAGCGAAGTGTGTGAACCCAACCACTCAGAAATGGGGCCAGCCCCTAAAGCTCTTAAACTAAATTCTGCCACCAAAAATCTCTAGCTTACACTGTGTCATTACTACAGGAACATTAACCATTAGTTCATCTGAAATTCTAAAACCAGAGCAACAGGCAGGAATGATGATGAGACCTCTACCCTTATGAATATAAAGTCACAAACTGTATTCCAAAATGGGCTGATTTCATCTGTGTAGACATCCTATTCGAACCTGTAAGCCTCTTGTCCTCTCTTTAGCTCAAGGGGAAATATGACTGATGCTGGATCAGGTAAAGGAAACCTACTCTTAAAATTCAGAAATCAGTCTTCATTCATAGTAAAGGTCAAGTCAACCTACTCTTAAAATTCAGAAATCAGTCTTCCTTCATAGTAAAGGTCAAGTCAGTAGGCACACTGTTGCCTTCACCCTCTATTGCTTTACGGAAGTCTTTGTATAGGCTACTGACTTGTCTCAGGAATCCTGTCTTTCCGTTGTGTATTCTGACTCCACATGTTAGTCACTTTTCCGTTTTCACTGCTAGGTGGTTTTAGTATTGGCAAGAGCACTCATTGAATGTTTAAGAAATCTCCTTTTCAGTTCACGGTAAGTCTTTCTTGTCAGAGTGACCCATCGCTCAATTCAACACTTCCTTTTCTTTTTTTTTAAAGATTTTATTTTTCCTTTTTCTCCCCAAAGTCCCCCAATACATAGCTGTATGTTTTTAGTTGTGGGTCCTTCTAGTTGTGGCATGTGGGATGCTGCCTCAGCATGGCCTGGTGAGTGGTGCCATGTCTGCACCCAGGATCCGAACCAGCTAAATCCTGGGCCACCAAAGCGGAGTGTGCAAACTTAACCACTTGGCCACGGGGCCAGCCCCGACACTTCCCTTTTTAATTGATGCAACAGTCTGTTTTTCTGACCGAAACGTAGCACTTTCTTAGACCTTTTCACTTTTTCTTCACTCCAGCATTAGCCATGCCCCTCCTCTTCTGGACCACATTTTACAAGGAAGCACAGGGGTTTTACCAAATATCTGACAATAGTGGTTGGCTAGGTGTGTTCCCTAGCTAATTGAGTACTCCTGCACACCTCTTCTTTGATTTAAATTTGTGGCCCATACAAAATTACTCATTATAACAAATCATGGCTCTTTGGGGATATTTAAAAATAGAAGAAGTATTAAATCCACAAATTTTTAGTTCAAATATGTCAAAGGGGCTACTGTATGTGTGTTACTTTGTCTCTTCTATTACCTGTACTGGTATCTTTTAAACTGGTATCCCATAATTACCATGGTTATTCTTTGTGTGTTTTCTGGAATTGGGTCTGTCTGCCCAGCAGAATACAGCTTGCAGGACTTCCATTTGCACTTAAGGGATTGTCTGTAATACTTTGCGCTTGAGACTGAGAACAGGAATGCTAAGGTCTTTTACTCGTGCTCCATGGAGAACTCACTTCTGTGGCCTCGGGAAGCGGTTTGTCCTCCCCAGTCCTCAGTCTTTCCTTTCAGAAACTCCATGGAGAACTCACTTCTGTGGCCTTGGAAAGCGATTTATCCTCCCCAGTCCTCAGTCTTTCCTTTCAGAAACTCCAGGGAGATTTTTGATTCTGAGGTAAAATCTGTCTCTGAAGTGTAGAGAATATTTATGCTTATTAATAAATGTGTCTGAAGTGTTTCCACCAAACTGTTTTAAACCATAACTGCTTTCAAGGGATCAGAGGAGAGAGAGCAGTTTGCCAATTCCACTGGAAAACCTGCCAGCCCACAAGTCAGGCCTGAAAGATGAGAATCTCTCCACTTTGTGGGAATCAAAAGAGAGATGAAATCCCCTTTTATGGATTATTTGAATAAGGCTGACATTCTATTTGTAAAACTAAGAGTTGAAAGATTAGTGTATTGAAAAAAGAACAATTCTTCTAGGAGGTGTTGGGATGCAGGCATTATGACTGGAAGTACAGCTTGACAATGTTCAGATCATTGGGAAAGAAGTTTTTCTGATTTCAGAGAGTTTCAAAGAGAAAAACATAGTTTTATAAAGATGTAAAATCTTACTGTGAACACCTATTCAAGTGTTAAGTTAGCATCTGAAGATGCGTTAGGTTAGTGCTGTCTGTACACCCTCAGGGAGTTCCTGAGACCTGATTTTCAGTGGCCTGCAAGGTCAAATCTGGTTTTACAATAATACTAACTTGAGCTCTTTTCGTTGTGCTGAAATTTGCACTAATAGTTGTAACAGCAATGGTGGTTGAAACTGCTGTTGTGTTAGCACAAATCAAGGCAGTTGTGCCAAACCTGCCTAGTAGTTGTATTCTTCACTGTCATGCGCTTACAATTTAAAAAAAAAAGCCAATTTCAATTAAGAATGTTCTTGAAGAAGCAGCAAAAATTATCAGTTTTATTAAATCTTGACCTTAGGGTACACATTTTAAAAAGTATTCTTCATGACGCTATGGGAAGTAGGCATAAAGCGCGTCTGCTGCTTCCTGAAGTGGAAGGCTTGTCTTGTGCTGGAGCCCTGGTGTGACTCTTTGAGCTCTGAGCCAAACTAGCTGTCTTTTCGTGAAATGCCGTTTTTACTTGAAGGAATGCCTGACAAACTATGGTTGTTCCCACTTGGGTATTTGGTAGATGTTTTCTCTAAAACAAACGAAGAGAATAGTTGTTACCACTGATAAAATTACAGCATTCAAGCAAAACTTAGAATTTTGGAAAACATGTAACTGTCTTGTATCTGTCATCTTAAGCTTTATAGCTTCCCAAGGATTAAAGAGTTTTTTGGTAAAATTGGAGATATTAAGGAATGTGACTTTTTTTGATGTTGTATAATGAAATGTGTCCATATTTGAAAAATCTGCGTAACTCAGTGAACCAATATTTTCTAGCTGTCCAGTGAATGATGTTGGTAAACCACCTGGGTAAAAATCCATTCAAAGTGCGGGACAGGTGACTGGATTCAGTGTGACAGAGTATGACACATTCATTGATATGGTTTCAGATCCCACGTTGCATTTTTAAGAAATGGCTTTGAGTTTTGGTGTAGTATCAAAGAAGAATATCCACAATTAAGTAAAAAGTCTGTGAAAATACTCTCCATTTTTCATACTACTAGATCTTTGTGAGGCTTAGTTTTCTTTGTATGCGTCAACCAAAACAATATAGTGCAGCAGATTGAATACAGAAGCAGATAAAAATCTGTCTTCTAATATGTCATTAAAGAGATTTACAAAAATAAAAAACAATGCTCTTCTCAATAATTTTTTCGGAAATTATTTTTCACAAAAATATTTTTAACATGTATTCTATTGTTTAAAAATGAAATAAGTACATATTTAAATTTTCTCAGTTTTTATTTCTAATTATATGTGTCTCATATAAACAAAAGCTTTTCGGAGTATTCAATAATTTTTAAGTGTAGAGGCGTGAGACTAAAAAGCTTGAGAACGCAGTGTTAAGTAGTGGCAGTGGTGGTAGGTGTTAGTCGCTGTATAGAGGGGTTTATGTATATATTATCACATTTAATCTTAGGGATTACCAGCCCCATTAGACACTTGAAGAAACAGACCTTTAGAGAAATTAACTTGCCTGGAGTTACACAGTTAGTAAGGGACAGAGCTAGGCTTCCAGGCCAGTGTCTGTCTCTTAAAAGTTCTGGTTTTGGTACATTGTGGTAGACTACTCTGGGATCTAATGTATACTTTAACACAGATTTATTTTGCAAAGAACATGAACATGATCCCCCACTGCTTATCAGCACAGTTACTTGAGGTTGCTCTGCAGATGAGGATATTCTCCTCCACCATCACATATTGCTTAGAGGAATGTAAATTGCCATAAACTTTCTGAAAGCAGATTTGGCCCTGAGTGTGGAAAATCCTGAAATGTTTAGATATCTTTTGATTTAACAATTCCACTTCCAGAAATATTTCCTCATGAAATAATTGAGGACGTGCCCACTGATGTATGTTATATGAGGTACGTTGTGGCATCATTTGAGAGAGAAGTAATTCAGAAACTGCTTAAATGTCTAAGTATAGGAGATTGGTTAAATTAGTTATGAATAAATAATTATTCATTATAAATTATTATGGACTACTTGTAGCTACTAAGAATGATGGCTTAGATGTTAACATAATTGCTCACAATATATTGTTTATATGGTAAAAGTAGTTTGAAAACTATATAAAAATATAGTACATTGATATGCTGTAGAAGTATGGAGAGAAATTAGGAGGTTTATACATTAAAATGTTAACAGTAGTTATCTCTGAATGGTGAGATTATGGGGGATGTTTATATGCTTTGTAGCTGTATTTTCAGATTTTTAATTTAAAAAGTTTAAAAAACATACAGCTGTGAGCCACAGGAAAGGGTAGTATAGTCAGTCAATTGATATCAAAACCCAACTTTGTAAGCCCTGTCAGTTTTAGTGTTACAGGCTTTTTATGGTTTTGGATACTATTCTCAGTGAACTGTACTTTAAAATTAACTATAATCTGTTTGTTGCAGCTTGTATATGAATTTTTCATACGATTTTTGGAAAGCCAAGAATTCCAACCCAGCATTGCCAAAAAATACATAGATCAGAAATTTGTCTTACAGGTAAGCAAATTCTTCTGATTGTGTGTGTATTTGTTACTCAGTTGATAACACTTTATCTCATTTTCTCTTGATGTTTGTTGAAAAATCTTGCAATGACAGTTGTATCACCTTGTAAATAAATGTTTCTACATAAGTCAGTTTCCATTATTGCCCATTAATAGTAATAGGCACCTCTCTAATTTATTGTGCTGGAGATTAATTCCATTTTAAACAGTGAGGAATGCTAATGCCTAAATCCCTGCAGTTTTCTCTCCTAAAATTTCATTATAAAGGAATTTCATTTACATAAGCTTAGTTTGTGTGAATCTTTATGTAACTTGCAAACTTCTATTTCCGTAAGGATTCTTAAGGAACTGTTGCCTGGATCTGTTCAATCGAGTAAGTGTGGCCTAGAGCATAAGTGACCTTTGCCAGATAGTCACAGGCAGTCCTGGTGAGCTTTCACAGCTGGGAATTAGCACAGCTTAACCCTTTAGAGTTCTCCCAAAGGGATTAGCTCTCACCTATCTGTATGAAACTACTCAGGGTATGTATTTTTCTTGATGTGTCGTTTTACGTTTAAAACTATATACCACATCTTTCTTTTTATCTGCAACCTGGGTGCTTTTATGGCACTGAATGGATAGGTAACATCTCCTTGCTCTTGTTGTTAACATTCATCTATAAAAATGGGTACTTGAGCCAACTGGTGTCTGGACTGTTGTAGCTCCTTTGTAGGTGATTAATGGCACATCTCATGTAGAGAAGAATAAGAATCTATTTCCTAGTGAGCCAATAAGCAGAACTTCAAACTTAAAACAATATTTGGGCAGGAAACTGATCTCCTGTGCCTTACCTGAATAAAGGTTGACCTTCATGATGACGCCATTCCCTGTCCTTAATTAAATTAATCAATTTAGAATTCTGGATGTGTTAGATTGAGAGGGTTTGGAGAAGTGAGGTTGGAGGTATGGATAGAGAGGTGGCTACATGGATCACTGAGTAAATAGGTAGATTGATCCGGATCCTTATACTAAGGAGGCAAAATGCTTTTCAGACAAAACCAAAGCAAGACGTAACAGGTCTGTGTTTTCTATTGGAAAGTCCTTGCATTTATGTAGCACTGTATAGTTGTCAGAGCATCTTTACATATATTATTTAATTTGATTTGTACAACAATCTAGAATAGACATGGCTCAGTGTTATGCCCATTTTATGGATGAATAAACAGAAGTCTAAAAAGATTATCCAGTTTTCCCAAGCACATTTCCTATTCTGGTTTTCTGTCCATTATGCCATGATGCCTCCTTGTGATCCCCTCACTATAGCTTGGAATGATTTCAAGGCAGAAGTAGCCGTCGCTTCTTAACACTAATGAAATAACAAGGTTCTCTTATATTTACGGTAAATTAAATTGCCCAAGAGGATCAGATAATGATTCAGTAGTAAAGCCTGTGTTTAGTTGACATGGAAACAGTAAATCCTACGATCTTGCTATGAAGCCAGTGCTTTTCTTACGTGAAAAGCATGCAGGGCCCAGCTCAGTGTGCTCTCCATGGTAGATGGGTACTCTTGATAATAAAGCTCATAAGATTAAAACATCCGAGAAACCCAGACTTGGAAGGGACATTTTGGGTTCTCTGTTCTAGTTCTTTACCCAGTGAATCGGTCTCCTTTGCGACTCTGATAAGGGGTGACCTCTGCTTGCCCTTTTTCAGTGAGGAAGGGCCGTATACACAGGCAGATTGTTTCATTTTTGTTAGGAAGGTCGTTTTTATGTTGACCCTCCTTATACCTTGTACCCTTTGGCCTTATTTCCCCAGAATAGCCCCTTACTTAGTAAATCACTAGTCCAGACATAACCTTTCAGGTCTTATAAGACAGCTTTTGTGTTTACCTCTTGGTTCTTTTTCTCTAGCATAGTGGTTGCAATTCAGGTGCTTGTAGGCTCATTTTTAGAAAGTCTGGGGGTCAGACGATAGGAGGGAGACCAGCTGCTGCTGAAGGAGCTCTGGCTGCCCCTCTTCCTCCAGTTATTCCCAGACTGTTTTTCCCCCAAGAAAAACAGAAATCCAGATTTTTATGTGAAATTTTCTGATAGATCTAAAATCCTGTTCTGGATGCACTAAACCCATCTGCCTTCTGCACCTAGCCTACCAGCTGTCAATATGCGTTCTCTGCTCTAGACTGAGTCCTTGGTTCTGTCAACCTGGCTCATTTGTCACCTTTTGAAGTCTTCAACGTGTGTCCGTTTGTCTTCAAGGATGCCATCTATGAACACAGTGCCCTGAGCCCGGGCCGGCCAGCGCAGTGTACAGTTGAATTCTCTCTTCCCTTGTCTGGAGGCTGGATTTCTTAAAGGGGAAGTTTCATGAGCTTTTCTTTCTGTTCCATGACACTGCTAACTTATGTTAAGCTTGTGGTCTTAACTGACTTTTAATTTAGCTTTATATATGTCGTCGTAAAGCCATATTTTCCCTTGTTCTTGTTCTATATGCAGTTTGCTTTTTTACTTAGGATTTGACCTATATTCCTATGGAATATCATTTCTACCCAGCCTTTTGAAGTCTTTCTGGGTCTTGATTCTGTCAGTTACCTTATTCACTGTGTCTTCCATCTTTATCACATCTGTGACGTTCTTAAATGTTGGCCTAACTATTACTCATCTATGGCATTGATTAAAATTGTTAAAATAGCCAGGACTGAAGATAGAGGCCTGTGGCATGCTTTTAGCAACTTTCCTTTATTTAAACACAGATTCATTAATCAGTTTTTTTTTAAAGATTGGCACCTGAGCTAACAACTGTTGCCAGTCGTCTTCTTTTTTTTTGCTTTTTCTCCCCAAATCCCCCCAGTACATAGTCGTATATTTCAGTTGTGTATCCTTCTAGTTGTGGCATCTGGGATGCTGCCTCAACATGGCCTGACGAGCGGTGCCGTGTCCGCGCCCGGGATCTGAACCAGCCAAACCTTGGGCCACCGAAGCAGAGTGCGTGAACTTAACCACTCAGCCGCGGGGCCAACATGCAGTTTTTGAATTTCATCCTTGAGCCAGTTAGAAATTTACTTTAGAATGTTATCATCCTTCTCGCACGTTTAGATTTTGTTCATAAAGAGGGTGTAGAGACTCTGTCAGATGCTATGGTAAAAGCTAGGACTTCATGTTTACAGCATCCCCTCATCTATGGGCCTTGGAACTTTATCATAAAAAGGAATGCCATTTGTCTGCCACGGGGCAGTAGTGCTTCTGGGGGCTACTGCTATTTATTGGTAGTGTTTCTCTGAGTACTTACAAACCATGGGATTGATTGTCCCAAGTTTTGTAGGAGCTAAGAAGTAAAGTATGAATTGTGAAGTCCACTTACTGTATATTTTTAGCCCCTGCCTCATTTTTACAACTGTTGCCTTCTTTACCTTTCTTCTGCTGGTCTATTAATGAACTCGACTTTAAGACCAGGTCTCACCCTAGTTGCTGAGTCAGTCTTGAAAGGGACAGGCAGGGTATTGGCAGAATCAACAGCACCATTGAGCACTGAGTAGTGCTTGAATGTAATCATATGGCTAACCAGTGCATTAACTGTCATGTTGGGGATGAGCCCTGGGTACCAGTTAGCTGCCGTTTTCCAGAATACCTGTTTATTCAGGCTGGTAACCTATAAAGTTGGCCTCCTGTCCCTTTTCCTATCCTTTAGTCGGCTGATGATTTAACTGGGATCCCAGCACCTTCTAAGAGTGGGGCGCCCATCTCCTGTCTCCTTCTCCTGAGCTCCCTTCCTGGGAGGTTTGGTCCTGACTTGAGACCTGCTTGGACCTTTTGGAGCTTGAGGCATTATTGCTGAGATTCCACCCTGTTATCCCCGGTCCCACCCCACCCTCCTCCTCCTGCTGCCATGCCTTAAGTGTCCTGAGGGGGCAGATCCTTCACTTTTCTGTCCTGTGTAGTCAGCTCATTCATTTTTCACACCTGCTCTTTTGCCCTGCTTGTTTCTCTACCCCGCAGGCTCCCATGGTGCCACCTGGTGCTGGTGTGTTTTGTACTGAAGTCTGGTTCTCCTGTGACATGACAACCCTCATACTTTTCCCTTTTGCAAGTCAGGATGACATTTACCTCATTCCTTTTCTTTGAGCAGATTTCTTATTCTCTGTGGATTCTCAAAGATCTCAGAAAGGGTTTTTGTGATCTTAACAAAACATTTTTATTCAGTTAGGCATAATTTGTTCTAGCCATAAGATTTAAACTTATTTTCTATAGCTGCATTCTTTTTTTTCCTTCTTCTCCCCAAAGCCCCCTGGTACATAGTTGTATACTTTTAGTTGTGGGTCCTTCTAGTTGTGGCATGTGGAACGCCGCCTCAGTGTGGCCTGATGAGTGGTGCCATGTCTGCACCTGGGTTCTGAACCGGTGAAACCCTGGGCCGCTGAAGCAGGGCGCACAAACTTAACCACTCGGCGCTGGGACCATCCCCAGTAGCTGCATTCTTTACACCCTATTCTGACTCTCATTCCCCTGTCAGTAAAGACAGGCAAAATAAGAATGGAGCTATTTTAACATGATATGGTGGAAAGAGTTAGAAAGCTCTAGATTTGAATCTTGATTCCCCTATGTACTCTAAGTATTGTAGGAGCTGAGAATATGAGCTGCGGGGTAAGAAGAAACTGCATTCAAACCCTGGCTTTTCTCCCTACTTGCAATATGGTTTTCAGCAAGTTAACACACTTGCTGCCCAAGCTCAAGTTTCCTCATTCATGACATGAGGATAACAAGATAAATGAAATACTGTTAAGTAAAATAGGATATACCCCGAAAGTAACAACTGTTAAATCTGCTTAATTGAGTTGGCACTATGGATACAAAGGCAGGCTCCCTACCTTCAGTCTTAAACAGGTACGGAAAACGTGGACAGGTTATTGGCTGTTCTGAGCTGCAGTGTTTTCTTCTGTAAAATGGCAATAACAGTCACCTCTCTTACAACAATTAGGCTTATTGTGATATGACATAAAAATTTCTGCTGGTATCATGCATGGGGCATAGTAGTTGCTCATTAAATATTAATTCCTCTTTTCATGCCCTCCTCATGTTATATTCTCTGCCGACATTAGTAGGGAGTCTTATTTTTCTTGATTCCAATATTAATTTTAAAATCTCCACCTTTTGAAACAATTTAAGAATTTATATGAAACATAAAATTTGGCAAAGGAATGCTTGAATAAATTTAGAAATGTAACACATTCCTAGATGGGAAGACTTGCCATCGTAAAGATATCCATAGAATCTCCAATTTAATTCATATATTTAATGTAATTCTAATTAAAATTTCAGTAGTTTGCTTGAAAATTTCAGAGTTCATAAAATAGAAATTTTTGAAAAATAAAACTAATGATATGATACTTTACCTATTAGATATTAAAACGTATTATATAGTTACTTTAAAACACTGTGTATAGGAGACTAGAACATAATAGAGGCTTGGGTGGAAAAAACTCTCCTACTGTGCCAAGAAACCCGTAAAAAATGTACCAATAAATAGGTAGGTGCATATATATATATAAAATTGTTACAATCCTCTGAAGAGGAAATCTGATAGTATTCTACCTAAATTTTGACTAAGCAATTCCAAGAGAACTATCAGATATGTCTATAAAGATAAATGTACAAGGATATTGAATGCATTATTGTCAATAATTATCAGAAAATTGGAAACAGTTTAGAAGTCCCTCAGTAGGGGATTGGTTGAATAAACTGTGGACATGCATGTAATGGGATATTCATCAGTTGGTGAAGAGAATGAGATAGAGCTACACGTGAACTGTTTGTAAGTGAAACATGAGCATCATAGAACAGTATGATTTTTTGAACCTGAGTCTGTTATTTTAGGGAAAAGGAGTGTTTGTGTATGCACTAAAAATTTTGGAAGGAGATACTGCAAATTGTTGTTAATTGTCTGGTGGAGGTGATTATGTGTTGTGATGATAGTCACGTTCTAATTTTATCTTTCTCTATTTTTTGCGTTAAAAAGTGAACGTGTATGTTAGAATCAATAAGAATAGTAAAAAATATTTCAGTTACAAGTACATTCTCGTTTTGTTGCCTTGAGTTTTTAATGAACCTCAGCTGATCCTGCGCATTAGCCTTCCGAAGACTGTTTTTGTAAGACTGTGCCATTCTGTTAGACTCAACATGTGCTGTGTTTCCTTCCTTTCATCGTTTGTATGATGATGTCCCTTTAAAACCTGAAGCTTGATGGAAAGCTTCTTGTGTTCCTTCAAGAGCCCTTTTCAGTGCCTCTCGTTTTTCTTCCTCATCAGGAAGTGGTATAGATTAGAGGTTAAGTGTCCTGACTGGTGTGAATTCAGGCTCTGCCGGTTTTTAGTGTGTGACTTTGGGAAAGTTATATAACCTTCTGTGCCTCAGTTTCCTCATCTGGAAAGTAGATGCAAACATCCATAATATAATAGTAATGCCATTGTAAAGTGGTTATGGAGATTTACGAAGTGAACACATATACAAACACTTAGAACAATTCCTGACACAGAGAGTAAGTGTTCAGTAAATGTTATGCTGCTCCTGTCACTATTGTTTTTATTAGAATCATATCTTGTTTTGAGAACCTTCTTTTGCTATATTTTCTAGAATAGGCTCAGTCCATGAAGTCATATGGTGTTAGTCTGTCATGTCTTACCTAGCATGTTATGAAGTTTTTGAAATTTTGACTTTTTGCATTCTAAAAATAACCTTTTGGACTCCACTCATATGGTTCTTCTCTGGCTGTTGGGATTTTTAAAAAAATTTTTTCTCATTAATTTCTTTTTATTGTGGTCATAAAAGCTTATAACATAGTGAGATTTCAGTTGTACATTATTGTTTGTCATACACCATAAAAGTACGCCCTTTGACCCCTTGTGCCCACCCTCCATCCCCTTTCCCCCAGTAACCACTAACTTATTCTCTTTGTCTGTAAGTTTTGTTTATATTCCACATATAAGTGAAATCATGTGGTGTTTGTCTTTCTCTGTCTGGCTTATTTCACTTAACATGATGCCCTCAGGGTTCACTCATGTTGTTGAAAAGGGACGATTTTGTCTTTTTTATGGCTGAGTAGTATTCCGTTGTATATATATATATATATATATATATATATATATATACCACATCTTCTTTATCCAATCATCTGTTGATAGGCACTTGGGTTGCTTCCACGTCTTGGCTATTGTGAATAATGCTGCAATGATCATAGGGGTGCATAAGTCTCTTTGAATTGTTGATTTGAAGTTCTTTGAGTAAATATCCAGTAGTGAGAGAGCTGGGTCATATGGTAGTTCTATTTTTAATTTTTTGAGAAATCTCCATACTGTTTTCCATAGTGGCTGCAGCAGTTTGCATTCCCACCAGTAATGGATGAGGGTTCCCTTTTGTCCACAACCTCTCCGACATTTGTTGGTTTTTGTCTTGGTGGTTATAGCCATTCTAACAGGTGTAAGGTGGTATCTAAGTGTAGTTTTGATTTGCATTTCTCTGATGATTGGTGATGTTGAGCATCTTTTCATGTGCCTGTTGGCCATCTGTATATCTTTTTTGGCAAAATGTCTGTTCATATCTTCTGCCCACTTTTTGATTGAGTTGTTTGTTTTTTTGTGGTTCATTTGTGTGAGCTCTTTATATATTATGGAAATTAACCCCTTATTGGATATATGGTTTGCAAATATTTTCTCCCAGTTGTTGGGTTGTTGTTTCATTTTGATCTTGGTTTCGTTTGCCTTCCAGAAGCTCTTTAGTCTGATGAAGTCCCACTTGTTTATTTTTTCTTTTGTTATGTTGGGATTGTTTTCAAATGTTAAATGTAGTACCTCATGTCCTTGAATTCTCATCACTTCCCCTTCACCAGCTGCTTTCTTCCAGTCAGTGTGAGAAGTGAAAGTTCATTAGTGCCAGGAGCATGTACTTTTTGTTATGTGAGAACCAGGCTCGTTCACATCTTTACAGAGGCCAGACAAGTGGTACATAATGAAGTAGTCTGGATGTGACAAAAAGGAGCGATGGGAACAGCGGTGACCCAGAGAGCTGGGATCCTGCTGCCTCTGCTCCTGTTAACTGTTGGCCAGTAGGTATGTGGGCCCAGTGTTGCTAGATCTGCTTTTTCAAGAGAAGCTGGAAATTCAGAGTTTTGTATGGACCAGACAAAACAGTCTGTGATTTGTACCTGTGAAGGATTTGCTCTTTTATATTTAAGAATAGTCTGCCTGGCTTGTTTAAATCGCGTTGTAATTTTTATTAAATCTAGATTTACATAACTTTTAGCATTTCTTGTGTACTTAGTCTAAGTCTTTATACAAGAAAGCTGTCAGAGATTTATCAAAGATAGTCAGTTGATTACATAGTGCAGTTCTGTCTATGGTAGTGTAGTTGATTTCAGACTCAGGTAACTTGGTAACTGCCTTCTATAGCTTTGAGTGTATAGGCTTGCCCAGGCTTATGGAACATCTTTGTCTTTTCCCAGTAGAGATAATGTTCATCTGTATTAGGAGCGTTGAGAAAACGATTTCTTTATGATCTACCCTGCCTTGCCCAGACTAAAATGAATTGCCAAACCTTGAATTATTTCATTGGGTGCATGATTGTGGCAAGAGTTTAGCAGTGTATTTCTAGAGACTGCTTTCAACCACTCTGCAAATCTGAAAAGCAGTCAGTGGTTGCTAAGAGACATACTATTCAAGTATCCCCATAAACATATGTACTGCTAGAGATCGCTATTTAGTAATTTGTACCTCACATTTGCAGTTATATTTAGCTGAAAGGTGGCATAATTATATGCAGATTATTGAAATCAGTCAGCCTGTCCTTAAAAGTGACCTTTTGTTATTGTGTTTTTAAAGACTCAGGACAAAGTGGATATGACTCAGACCAACCTGTTAAAAAATTTTGTTTTAAGCTGAAATAAATTCGGTGAAGCCCTGAATCTCAGCTTCAATACAAAGAACTCTATTCTAAACAAGTTCCTTGAATGTGTCAGAATGTTTACATTTCTCTCTCAGAGTCTGTAGCAAATACGTTAGAGAATTTATTTCTACTAGGAATTTTATCCGATAGCCATCATGAATTAATCATGAATTAACAGTAAATCACTTCATCCTATCCTGTCCAACTTGTAACTCAAAAACCTTAAAGAAAGTCTTCATTGCTCTGACTCCTGCATCCAGAGCCAGCTTCGTGGGCATGCGGCTCGTGCAGTGGTGCAGGGCCCTCTGTTGAGAAGGGCCCTGTGCTTGATTTAACGCTTTGCTTTGCTGTCTTGAGATTCTTACTAATTTGTGACCAGGAAGCACTGCATTTTCATTTTGCACTGGGCCCTGCAAATTCTGTAGCCAGGCCCTGCCTGCATCCCGCTAAGTGCATCATCATGTAGCATAACTGCTTTCTCTTGAAATGCTGACCAAATTGGTTGTCTTAAAGATTTAAATTGCAAGGTTTTCTTGAATCAGATAGAATGAATGCTTGAGGGAGAAAAGAAGGGACTTCTGGTTTGTGAGAAGAATGCCTGAAATTAGGAAGAAAATAAAAGATTGTTGAGTTGGTAGAGTTGTCATATTTGTATGACTTACACCTCTGAAATTTTTATACTGAATTTCCATGGGAGTCTTGAAGTCAGAATTGCTAGAAGCTTATGATGTGCAACCTTTTGATCCCTCGGCCCCCCTGTGCTTTCTCAGTGGTTGCCCTTAGGTCGGCTCCTTTCGCATCCAGAGTGGTCCTCTTGAGTTGTTGGTTCACTGGAGTCCGACTGCCATTGGCTCTTGTTTCTTGATTCTGGGCTGTTTTCTCCATGTGCATTAGTTGGTCAAGGAGAAGGTATTAGGAAGATATAATTTTTCAGGTAGTAGAATAGCTAAGGTTAAAAACAAAGCCAGAAATGTAGAGATCTGATTAGAGTTTGGATGAAAGTGTTTAGAATACTGATTTCATTGATTGTCTACTTGAGGATTTCTGATATTCTTTAAGATCTTCTTGTATGTGGAATAGGGCAGGGCAACTGCTTCTTTGTTGTAGTAGAGGGCACTTGGGCTTTTTGTTTCAAGTCTTTTGCTTTTAATTTTTAAAAATAGTTTTTATTAACAAAGTAATTTCTATTTAAAAAATTCAAACATATTTATATGGTTTCTAACTAAAAATAGCAATCCCCTGCCTCTTCCTTTCCCAGCCAGAGTCTTATTCCACAGAAGTAACCACATTCAGGTCTTCTAGCTATTTGTAGTGTTTGTATTAGTATGACTGTGTACATGTTATTCACAGCTGAGGCACATATTATGCTACAATTGCATTTCTTCTGTGCCTTTTTTAAACCCCTGAAATTAATAGTTGCCTTATTTTTCACTTGCTTGCTTTCCTCTGTATTGGCCACTAGTTCATCTGTTAATCCTCTGAGAGCACCGTACAGCTCTTCTCAGTATGGCTGTGTGCATCAGCTAGACTCTCAGTTCCAGTGTTTTCTAGTAGGGCCTCCTTCCTTGAGCCCTGGCCATCCTACTCTGGTTGGCACCAGTTGCCTTATCTAGACTATGTCCACAGTGGTCATCCAGGGACTTCCTTTGCCACTCTACTGGACTCTGTCTTTACTTGCTTAGTTTCCTCTCTTATTTTGGAATACATCTTCTAGATGCTTCCTAAAAGAACGTGAATGGAATGTAAATTTGAAGGGGTTATAGACTCAATTTCTGTGTGGAGGAGGGTGCAGGGTGGGAGTTCCCACATACCAACAAGCAGTTCTCAGACACCAGCTGGGTGTCCTACAATTCAACTCAATTTTGACACTACGTACCTGAAGATAGTGTCAGATTGTCAGATGCATAGGTTAAGGGCTCAGTCCTGCAAGACTGACACTGCCGCTCTCCCCTGCGCCCCCCCCCCCGCCCCCCCCCCCCCCCCGCCCCCGCCCCTATGCCAGGTTATCACCTGTGCTTCTGAGTGACTGGCTATAGATTGGAGGATCCAATGTCAGCCGCCTCCCCCCACCACCCCTGCTTGGGTGAATTAATTTGCTAAAGCAATTCACAGAACTCAGAGACAAATTTTACTTATTAGATTACTAGTTTATTATAAAAGGATATAACTCAGGAACAGCCAGGTGGAAGAGATGCATAGGACAAGGTATGGGGAAAGGGCACTTCCATGCCCTCTCCAAGCTCACCACTGTCCTGGAAATCTCCAACCTGGAAGCTCTCTAAACCCTTTTGGGTTTTTGTGTAGGCACCCCCACATAGGTGTGATTGATTAAATCATTGGCCAATGGTGATTGATTCAACCTCCAGCCCCTCTCCCCTCCCCAGAGGTCAAGGGGATGGGACTGAAAATTCCAAGCCTCTAATCACATGATTTATTCTCAGGCAGTTGGCCTCCATCCTTAGGTGCTCTCATTAACATAACAAAAGATATCTTTGCTGCTCTTACCACTCAGAAAATTCCAAGAGTTTTAGGAACTATGTGCCAGAAACAGTGGATGAAGGTTAAATATATGTTCTTTATTATAAATTACAAAGGTTTTTGAGACCTGCTTCTCTGAAAACATCTTTATTCTACCCACGTACTTGACTGACATTTTGGCTAGATATAGATTCATAGATTGGGACCCACACTCCCTCAGAAGTTTTAAGGAATTACTCCACTGTCTTCTAGCTTCCAGTGTTGGTATTGAGAGGGCCTGTGCCAGCTGAACCCCTTATCCTTTCTAGTGACGTGCTTTCTCTGTAAGCTTTTGAGATCTACTCTTTGTCCCCTGTGTCCAGAAACTTCAAAGGGATGTGCTTTGCTGTGGGTCTTTGTTCATTCATTGTACAGAGGAGATAATGGCCCTTGTCTACATTGAAACTCATGTCCTTTTTTCTGGAAAATTGGATTGAATTCTTCCTCAGATAGTTTCCTTCTCTTCATTTTTTCTGTTTTTCTATCTCCATACCTGTTTGGAATGCCTGTTAGTCATGTGTTGGACCTTCTGAATTGATCCTCAAATTTTTTAATCTTCTTTCTTCTATGTATTATCTTTGTCTTTTGGTTATACTTTCTGGGTAGATTTGCTCATTTTAATGTTCCAGCCCCTTCTGAAATTTTTGTTTCTGTTACATTTTGAATTTTCAAAAGCTCTTTTGTATTTTCTGAATATTCATCTGTAATAGCATTCTGTTTTTGTTTCAGAGATCCAGTATATTTATTTATTTCTGAGGATGTTATAGGGGTTTTTTTGCATTTTTTCCCTCCTCTTTCCGTTGTGGCCATTTCCTCTGAGTTCTTTATAGTTGTTTGTTTTGGTCTCTGTCTTTTATGTTAGAATATCTGGTGATCCTTGACTTCATATTTATAGTTACATGTCAGTTATCAAAAAGCCTCTTAGAACCTGTGTGTGTGTGTGTGTACATGCATGCGTGTGTGGGAGACACTTGGCACATTAGACCTTACTGTTTCATTGGATACCCTCAGATATTAGTATGTCTGTAGGTGTTTCCTCTTGAGGTTGTCAGTTTCCCTGAAAAGGGACCTTCTAATCTTCTGCCTCATCCAGAATGGGAAGCTTAGACACGGAAGGCGGCTGGCAAAGGTCTCACTCTTCATCATGCGGTTTTATTTAATCCCATTATTTTCAGTAAGTGCTTCACTTAGCTGTGTGTGATGTCTTCAAAACTAGAGACTTGCTCGTTTATTCTCTCCAGACTTTGACTGTAGATCTTTAGCACACCGCACGAGACAGGGATCTGGGAAGTCTTGTTACTCCTTCTACAAACTTTCAACCAGTCCTCCTGTGTTTCGCTCCTCACACCCTTGCCACCAAATATATCTGATGCCTTCAATTCGTAAGCCTTTTAAGGGTTCTCTGGTATGAATTGGCTTGCTTCTTGTTGGCTTCCCTCCCTGCAGGCAGAATGGAAAAACAGTTAGCAGAGTGGAGAAAGAGGAAACCTAAGACAATTACCCCTTGCCATCCACCTTCTGTCTTTGAAAAGTGTGCACCTTTGTCTAATCTGCCCTCCAATCCTCTCTGCCTTGGGGCTTCTTCCATTTTTATTCCTGTACCTTCATTTCGGTGAGGATTCTAGAGGATAGAGGGTCAATCCCTCATGTCTATCTGGAAGACCCCTGCTGTCTTTTTCATGTGCCCTTCTCATTTCACTGTAGGTTTGTTATGAGGTTCAAAGGAGGGTTCTTTGGCTAAATCGCTACACAGTTCCTCCCTGTTTGTTGGCTTCAGGAAGGCTGGTTTTGTAAACTAGGAGTCAGCACATTGCCAGGTCTGTCTTTGCTCTGTAATCACTTTGGAAACTCTCCAGCTTCTTTTTTAGACAACAAGTTGCCTGTCATATTGTAGGAGGCACCATGCGCCTAGGCATTTACAGATGCTGGATTAGATTTCTCATTGCTTTTTTGTGGGGAGTGTTTGACTAAGCATGCACATATTACTCTGTTTTGGAAATCAAAGCTCATCCTACTCCCCCTTATTTTGCCCTGTGCACTATTATACTGTTGTCTCATACATCATAAAATCATTGAGTGTGTTCTATAGAGCAGCAGAAAAGAATTTATACACTGTCATTCATCTTTCTTTCTCATAGAACATGATAGATATATAATGCTTGTGGCTTTGTAAATGACTCAAGTTAGATGCCTTGTAATGCATTTTCCTTGAGGGCCTAATGAAAACATTAGTTAAGTAATTTTTGTTTAATTATTATAGTTTCATTAAACTCTTGAAATTAACACTACGTAAGCATAGTTGATTCAAGTTTTGCTAACAGTACACCCCCTCAAACCTTTTATGTTGGTTGCAAATTACTCATTAAGCCGTTTTTTACATTTAAAAATAGAAGCCAAATAAAAAAAATAGAACTCAAAAGGTTAATTATTTCCATTAGCACGGAATGGTTAGCTGAGAGATCTGATGTCATTTTATGCACGTAGTAGATAAGAGAGACTGAGCCCCTGGGGCCTTTTTGGCCCATAGGACTCACATATCTTTCTTAGACTCTTTCCTGTGGAAATTCCTAGTTGACTTGCTCATTACTTTCCCTGTGGACTCCAAGTTTGTTCACTACTGTGTGTGTGCCCAGCAATGAGGACAATCCTTGGCACATACAAAGATTGATTGGTTGGTTGATTGATTGCATGGCTAAGTGGGCAGAGAGATGGCAGGTATTTTAACAGCCTCTTCTGTTTGGATAGGCGGCTGGTGAAGGTGTGTGCTATTGAACACTGTATGTGCCATGAACACTTCCCCACCTCAGCTCCTAATTTCTTCATGTTCAGCCTGGATGTCACTTCCTCTAGAAGCCTTCCCTGATCACTCCACTTCTCCCAAATAGAGTAGATATGTCTGCTATGTGTTTATATAACATCCTGAACCACTTATCATGCTATTTATTTATCAGTATCCTTCATTAGACTAGGCTCTGTGAAAGCAGACTGTGTCTGTCTTACTCATCATTGTATCCCTGACACCTTGCCCAGCAGTTGGCTCTTAATAGGTATACATACTTATTTGAAATATTTATTTTTTGAATGAATGAATGGATGGCATTGTGTTGCCAGAAATTGCTTGTGTCTCACTGCCTATTTTTGAAGACTGTCCTTCAGTTTGTGCTTCCTGCCATTATTCAAAGGGCGATGTTTTTTTTCTCTGTAACTGTCTTTTATTCAAAGAAAAGCACCAAACAAAAGTACGTAATTTATTTAATTACTGCCCACTGAGTTATTCTTCTGCTGTCAGTCTCAAGCTCATGTCTTAATCACCTGAAATCGTGCTTAGGTGTGTCTTGATAGCTTTTTTTGATAATTAGGGTAGCCTGTGTGCATTTGTATGCTGTCTGTGTGCTCTTGAAATGTTTTGCTATAAGTCAACATTAGAACCATGAGTTTTGCTTTATTGTGATGATAATGAATGTTTGAAGAACTCAGTAAAATTCAAACCAGTCTCCAAGTTTGTTCTCCAGCCACAGGAACCTGCCTATTATCGTTTAAAAAAAAGTTTTATTGAGATGTAATTTATATACCATAACATTCACATTTTTAAAGTTTACAATTCAGGGGCTGGCCCTATGGCACAGCGGTTAAGTGCGCCTGTTCCTTTTTGGTGGCCCAGGGTTCACTGGTTCGGATCCCGGGTGTGGACATGGCACCACTTGGCAAGCCATGCTGTGGTAGGCATCCCACATATAAAGTAGAGGAAGATGGGCATGAATGTTAGCTCAGGGCAGCCTTCCTCAGCAAAAAGAGGAGGATTGGCAGCAGATCTTAGCTTGGGGCTAATCTTACTCAAAAAAAAAAAGAAGTTTACAATTCAGTGTTTTTTAGTATATTCACAGAGTTGTGTAACCATCACTACTATAATTGCAGAACATTTTTATCATCCCCCAAAGAAATGGAGCAAATGGACATTTGGGTTGTTTCTACTTTTTGGCTATTATGAATCATGCTGCTATGAACATTAATGTACAAGTTTTTAGGTTGACATATTTTCTTTCTTTTTTTTTAAAGATTTTATTTTTTTCCTTTTTCTCCCCGAAGCCCCCCGGTACATAGTTGTATATCCTTCTAGTTGTGGCATGTGGGACGCTGCCTCAGCGTGGTTTGATGAGCAGTGCCATGTCCGCGTCCAGGATTCAAACCAACGAAACACTGGGCCGCCTGCAACGGAGCGCTCGAACTTAACAACTCGGCCACGGGGCCAGCCCCTGGGTTGACATATTTTCACAGGATTCAGTTATTGACTTTAGATTACAAATGATTGGGAACTTAAAAAATATTATTCGTGTATAATATACATACAGAAATTGTAAATGTTCACCTCAATGAATATTGAGAAAATGAACACACTCATGTAACAAGAAGTAAGATGCAGAAGGAGAACATTGCCAGTATCATTGGGGACTTTGTGACGTTTGCTTTGGTTTAGGTTGTTTCATTTGCCTGTATGCTCTGGTAGAGCTGAAGGCTTATCTTAACTGTATGTTTGGAACATAAGCCCAGTAGGTAGCTTATGTTATAGTAGGGCAGTGGTTGAGATAATGGACTCTACGGCCTCAGCTGCTTGGGTTCAAATCCCAGCTCTACCACTTATTAGCTGTGAGACCATGGGCAAGTAGCTTAACATCTCTACACTGCGATTTCTCATTTGTAAAATGGGGATAAAACTACCTCATGGGAAATGTTAATGTAAAAGTAGATTGCTTAGAAAATTGCCTGATGGGAAAATTGCCTGATGATCATGCTAAGTGCTATATGTGTGTTACCTGTTATTATTATTGTTGTTCTGGTTGTTGTTATTACTGTGCATCTCTTCACTAGAATATAAGCCCCTTTTCTGACTTTGTCACTGTATTCCCAAAGACTAGCACTGTGCCTGGCGCATAATAGATACTCAGTAAATTTTTAAGGAAGGAAGGAAGGGGTTTTAAATAACGAGTGGCAGAATCCTAAATCCTTTCCTGAAACCACTTTTGACAGCTAATCTGTCTTTCTTTTATGACAGCTTTTGGAGCTATTTGACAGTGAAGACCCTCGGGAACGGGACTACTTAAAAACAGTCTTACACAGAATTTATGGCAAGTTTCTTGGTCTTAGAGCATTTATCCGAAAACAGATTAACAATATTTTCCTAAGGTAAGTGGAGGGTGGGGGAGAAGGAGAAGCAGAGTTGGAGGTTTTGTAGAAGTATTAAGTAAACCTCAGACATTTGAACAGAGTGTACTGACTTTATTCTTTCTGTCTTTTTTTAAAGGTTTGTTTATGAAACAGAACACTTCAATGGTGTAGCTGAACTGCTGGAAATATTAGGAAGGTAAGCACATTTTTATCTAATTGCGAATCTCAGGTGACTGTCATTCGGCAATTTAGGTTCAGGTGGCACAGGGTCACGCTGACCTAGATCTCTTGCTGTGTCTGCATCAGGGACTCTCATTTCTGTTTTCAGTGTGTTTCCCAACTGACTCTACGAGATGCAATTTCTTATTCCCCAATTGCGCAATTCTAACTTGACTGGAATGATGGAAAGAGCAAACAGTTTATGCATTGCTATAGAGACAGTACATCTAATTGCAGTCAGGCCATTTACTCCAAAACATCTTATTCTTATTAGTTTCTAGCTACTTGTCTTTTGGCATATCTTTTGAAAGTAAGTTTATAATAAATTGGAAAGATTGCCATTTCCAAGGCACTGTGTACCCAGGTGTAGTTCTTGAACAGCTGCTGCCTAGAGTAGTGGAATTAATTGGAAAGAGACAGCTGTTGTGTAGGTTTCTACACACAAGGGCGGCTAATGTAACTGGACATTGTGATTACTTGGTCTCTCCTCCTAATCTGAGGAGAAAAAGAAGGTGGAGTCACGTAGAGAGAGTCACACCTAGGGAGGTGTGACCTCTAGGCAGGCTCCATATCCATGGGTATTCTTGGTTTGAGCAGAGATTTCAGGATAGGAAGGAATGATGTCTGCAAATGGAAAGGGTTGTAAGTGAGCAGGGCAGGCAATTATTTGGGGAAGGAAAAAAGGAAAAGAAAAATAAAGAGTAGATACACAAGGTTTTGGAAACCGTCCAGCGAGGTGTGAGGTTACAGGAGCCTTTGCTGGGGCTTCACTAGCCAGTTTTCTTCTCTTAAACCTTCCCTTTACTTAAGTGTATTCTTCTGAGTAACTGTGAAGTCTTGAATGCCACTAGGGTGGCTTTTGGGTTGTTTTGGACCACATGTTAACTGATGAAGATTTAACGAGATCTCAAAAGAAGAGTTTGTCTCCGTTTAGCTTGTTGTGGTAACGTTGCTAATTCCTGTCTCTTTTCTTTTCCCAGTATTATCAATGGCTTCGCTTTACCTCTTAAGGCAGAACACAAACAGTTTCTGGTGAAAGTGTTGATCCCTTTACACACTGTCAGGAGCTTATCCCTCTTCCATGCCCAGGTAGAATTTTGTATAACTGCTTTTGGAAGTCAAGTTTGCAAACCCACTGTTTCTTGCTATTCGTATTTACTTAATTAAAAAAAAATAAAAGACTTGTTAAAGTTTAAAATACTCCCCAAGGAGGATAAAAAGGTGTATATTCTTTTCTATGCATAGGAGAACCACGGGAATATTTTTTAAGTGGGAGGAGCATTTGTGTAGTCATCTCGTTTTACACAGAACTTAGGTGACTCACCCTAGTTCACACCATTATCTATTGAACATGTTGCATATAATATAAAATGTATGTGTGCTTTTCAAATTTAGATCTTTGGACATGTGTAACCATTTTTGCCTGTTCTTAAATAATTTATGTCTTCCTCGTTTTGCATTAGTCTATCCACTGCCCTTTGCTCCCTCTTGTAGTTTATTCACAAATAAACACTCTCACGAGGAAATCAATCAGTATTTTCAGATCTTTTTATTATTATCCTCCGTTACTTTAAAAAGCCTACCCTGTCTTTTCCCCACTCTAATTTCCATACTAACACTGCCTCACATGTCACTACGGGGTACATAACTGATAGTGGCATTTGAATTTTAGTATTTCAAATTTCTGACTCTCCTCTCCCCTCAGTGAGAATGTTTTGAGTTTACATAAAAATGTAACACATTTTTCTGAGCAGTGTGTTCCTCTTTAAATGTGAAATTCTGTATTTCGAGGAAAAATTAGTCCATATGCTTCTAATTTAGAACACTATTAAGTGTTGTTTCACAAGAGTGGATTTCTTGTCCAAGAATCTTCACGAGCCCTTTTACAAATCTTGCCTCTAGTTTTTGAAATAGGATATCACATTTCGTGATCACTTAAAAGAATCTTTACCTAGATGAGTTAGCATCTGATGCAGAACTCGTCATATTTCTCCAGCTTCTGACTGTGGCAGGTACAACGTTTTATCTCCATGAAGCTGCTTTAGTTTGCATGAGCCTTTTCAGGCACTCAGCACAGTTTTTAGAAAGTGCCATCATCTCATCTCGGATTCTTCTGGAACCACAGTAGAAGCCAGTACTGTTGATGTAGCAAAGAGAGAAAGGAGGCCCATGAGCTCTAGCTCACTGTGGATGAGATGCTTTCAATATGCTGAATGTGAGATTTCACCTCTGCTTTTCATTAGCTGGGTACTTCGTGTCCCAACATTATTTAAAAAAAAATTCCCCTGGAGCCTTATTAGTGTTAATCTTTGGCTTGAAAAAGTAGCTTTTTATTTTGCCTTATATATATTTTATTTTTAAAGTGAATTGAATGTGAAGTTACTAAGATTGGAGTCTGGAAGCTTTTTAGGACGTTTTAAAAATATGTCTTTTGAGCCCTTAGTATATAGAATTTCCAATTTTGTTTTTCATTTCTTATTTCTTATTTATCTAGTTGGCATATTGTATAGTACAGTTTCTGGAGAAAGATCCTTCACTCACAGAACCAGTAAGTATTTTTTCCATAATTTCAAAAAACTTCAGAAAAGACCACTTTTCCTGGAGTGTATATGAAAAATTAAGTACCATTTGTTTTTCTCCTTTATATTTTAGGTTATTAGGGGGTTAATGAAATTTTGGCCCAAAACATGTAGTCAAAAAGAGGTAAGTGCTTCATATCAGTATGTGAATAGCTTACTAAATACTCCGCTGAGGGCCTGGCATTGAGCTCATAAGCGTGTGTAAAAATGCATTATCTCGTCTAATCCTCATTGTAGCTCTCTAAGGCAGGACTGTAAATATTCTCATTTTACTAGTTAGGAGATTGGCACTTTGAGAGGGTAAATAGCCTGCCCACGCACACTGAGGATAGTCATTAGGCCGGAACCTGCCTCCCTGATTCCTGAACCCTGAACTTTTATCACACTGCTGCTCAGCCCCAGGGAAGCCCAAGTCAGGGCCTGGTCGTGTGTCCAACTGTCTAGCTCTCTTGATGTCACTTTCCTAGTGACCACCTTCCTAGTGTGGAAGTTTTGCTGTCACTATAACGGATGCTAGAGCAACTTGCCCAAATACCCACTTTACAGCGTCATGTAATTGGGAACTTAACTATGTGCAATCTTAAAATACGTTACAGACCTTTAGTTTCAGCTGTTCACAGTGGTTCTGGAAGTCTCCAACCTACCATCGTTTTTACTTTTGCCAAGACCTCCCTGGGCATGTGCGCTGTGAGGTTTTTGTGGAGGGGTGAGCTCTTAGCTTGGAGGTGAGCCTAGCTGGACCCCAGATCCATATCCGCTCTTCCCGCAAGGTCAGAAACCATGTGGAAAATGGCCCCAGGCAAAAAGGTCACCTGTTAGTTTTACATTTTGGGAGTAGTTTGGAAGAACTTCTGTATGTATCTTGACAAATGGCAAGAGTCTACTATATTTTGCTCTTAACAGAAACATCCTTCTTCTCAAATCAGCTTCAGTTCTCCAAAACCCTACAGTATGCAATTTCAGAAAATCGTCTAATTTCTTAATACCCGTTAGGTAAAATTAAAGTATGCATTGCCACCCAGTTGCATCTCAAGATAGGAAAACATTGTCATTTTTCATATTTTAATTGCATACCTAATTTTTTTCTAAGGTAGTTATTTTTTCATGCCTGAATGGGTACCTGGTTTTTGTTTCTCTGTCAGTTTTCCGTTATATTTAAAACAATTGACCATACAGTTGATTTGGCTCCATTTTGTCATCTAAAGGCTCTGCTTCTTGAGGCACATGGTGCTGAGGCCACAAGATTCACTGTGCTCGATAGTGAGCAATTGTGCGCACGTGCCTTGTCTATGTATGTAAGTGTGCGCAAGTGTGGAGATTGGGTCGGTGTGTGTTAGAGTGATACCTGCCTGTGGCTGAAGCTGCTCATTTGTGTCTCTCTGACTTTGTATGTTCTGTTAGCTGGCGTATCCTAGAGGAGCACTTTCCCCATAGCAGGGGCTGTAACTGTTGGCGATATCTGTGTGTGCCACGATGGACTTGCGTACGTCCATGCAGGAGGGCCACTCTCCTGTTGTTTAAAAAATACAGGTGGTGGGGAGATACCTAGGTTGGTCGCAAGAGAGAGGAGGCCCCACAGCTTCCTGTTTTCCCGGGGCCCGGCTGCACTGTGTGTCAGTGCCCGCTGTTTCATGTAATCGATGTACCACATAGAGTAATTTTTCCAAAGTAAATAGAATCGTATTTTCAATGCTGTAGGGAGTTTGTTGTTAGCAAGTACCCTCTGGTGAATTCCTTGTGAAACAAACATCTGTAATATGAATTAATGCCTGATTTGTTCATATTTGGTTTTATGTGTAAATTATTCTTAGAACACTGCAAACTCTGATGAATCCTCATTGTTCATTTGGATTTTTTAATGAAGTGCCTGACATTTTGTGTTTTCTGTGTACTTATAGGTCATGTTCCTTGGGGAGTTGGAGGAAATATTGGATGTGATTGAACCTTCACAATTTATTAAAATTCAAGAACCTTTGTTTAAGCAAATTGCCAAGTGTGTCTCCAGCCCCCATTTTCAGGTTAGTACTAAGGAAGGCATGGGCCAGAGTGGCTTATACAACATCTATTATTATGGTAAAGTTTTATTTGTATTGAAAGAAACGTAATGGATGCTAGCTACTTGTTTTTATTTGCTATTTTCTCACATGATAGCAATAATTTTGATAATAGCCACCTTTGACTTGAGCACCTACTTCATGACAGCCACTGTGACGGTGCTTTCTGTCCAGTAACTTAATTCTCATGACCACCCTGCAGGGAGAGTGGTAGGATTTTTACAGATGTGAACAGAGGCTCAAAGTGGTAAACTCGCTTGTCTCAAGTAATGTAGCTGAATCAGAGGTGGGCTGGTGGAGTTCGTGTAAGAGAAAATGCTAAGTAAAGCTTCAGAGAGAAAGAAAACATTCATGTTCTATACTGTGCTAGATGCTTTGCATACATTCCTACTTCAGGTTATCCTATGAGGCTTTTTCTTTTTTTTTTTTTGGCCATTTTCTAGAAAAAGAAAAAAGAGACTCAGAGAATGATTTGCTCGAGATCCCGAGTTAATAGGGAGTAGACGTAGTAGGTGTAGCTCCTTGCGAAAGCCCGTGACCTTCCCGTGGCCCCACTCTGCCTCCTTGTGGCCATTCCGGGAGAACACAGAGAAGCGAACCTGGACAGCCTTTTCTCAGCTGGGGCCATTGCTGCAGTGAAGTGGAAGCGACATGGGAGGGAAGAGGGTAATTTGGGGTGAAAACACATTGGGTTTTATCCTTTGGCTGTTTCGCCAAAGGTCCAGACCACAGACCTAGAGAAGTGACTCTATACTGCCCATCGATTTGAAGGGATCGTTCAGCTCGTAGTTGGCAGCACAGAACCACACTGCTGACCTGGTGGACTTGATGTGGACTTTTCCCTGAGCTGTCGTTAGGCCGCATAGTTAGAGATACTGGCTGTTGTTGTTGTTTTAATGTTTCACCTAAAGACATCTTAGTATGTCAAGTCAGTGATCTTATGACAGTTCTGTGATTATACCACAAAGCCAAAATAAAAGAGTAGAAACCTTAACATGAATCATTACATTCAGGTGATGTAGCACATGTCTAGATTTAAAAAAAAGAAACCCGTTGCAGGATACTATGTAGATGTTTTACATATCACACATGGCCTGTGCTGCTCAAACACCCAATTGTTTACCTTAGTTTTCAGTTTCTGTCAGGATGTTTGATGCAGTGGATAGCAAGGTGGCCGCCTTCTCACTGTCCTCACATGGCCTTTGCTTGGTGTGTGTGTGGAAAGAGAAAGTGATCTCATTCCTCTTCTTATAAGGCTACCAAGCCTATCGGATTAGGACCCCTTCCTTATGACCTCATTTAACCTTAAATACCTCTCATCTCCAAATACACTCATAATGGGGGGTTAGGGCTTCATATTAATTTAGCTGGGAAGGGGGGCAGAGCAGAACACAATTCAGTCCATAGCAGAAAGGAAAAAGAATTTAAAATTATTTGACAGAAGTAAAACTAAGAACAGAAGAAAGGAAGAGTGCAGAGGTTCTTTATTCATTTGGTGAGTGTTCATTGGTTCATTCAGCAAACATTTATCGAATGCCCCTCTGTAGCTAAATGCCTCTCACTACTTGGCCCAGGTGTGGCACTAGGGTCAGAAGGCTCCAAATTAGAGGCACTGCCACCATGTGTGCAGGAAGACAGTCAGTCCTGGGAAAGTAGTGGTTCTCTCCTAGTGTCAGACACGTTAATTTTTACTCTGCGTAAACAATGCCTTTCCTCTTTAAGGGGCTTTGCTGGATACTGACTTTGTTTCTGTAAGTGATTTTACATATTGACAGATAGACGCAGAGATTAGGAAACTTGTTAGCGTTAAGTAGCAGGTCAACATTAGACTCATAACTGGATGTAGGAAAAGCCCAGGTCCCTACGTCTTTGCTAGCATCCTCCTGTGGTCTAAGATTCCTCCTTTCAGTTGTAAGTTTCAGAGTAGCTTCATCCCCATTCCTCCTCTTCTTCCCTCCCTCTCCTTGCCTTGTGCTCTCCCTGCCGCAGCCACACCACGCGCTCCATGGTTTCTAGACACACTGCCCATGTTGGTGCCTCTGCCCTCCTCTCTGTAATTCCCTCAGCCTGGAATGCCCTTTCCTTCTTTCCTCCATCCTTCAGAGCCCAGCACAGATGCCACCTCCTGTGTAACATTCCTGCCACTCTTCCTCCCTGCCATGCTATCCAGGTTGTTCTTCCTATTCTTTCCTCTCGCACTTTATTATTTATCTGATAGAACAGATATGGAATGGAAATGTCTCAGTGGGGATAAGAGAGTAAAGAGGTGAAGAGCAGGACTGTGGAGCCTGCCACTTGCTAGGCTTGTCACCCTGAGGCAATGGCTTATCTACTCTGAGCCTCAGTTTCCTCATTTGCAAAATAGAAATAATGGTACCTACTCTGTAGGTTGGTTGTGAGGATTAAATGAGACACTATGTATGTGAAATACTTAGCACAGTGGCTGGCAGACAGGACGCACTGAATAATAATTCATTGTTTTCTTTGTACTCTCAGGGTCTAGTGCCTCACGAGTCCCAGGATTTTTTTGAACTAAGTTGAATAATGTAAATGAAAGGTTCTGATGTCTCAGAGTCTATTGGTGGGCACATCTTGTACCATTTTATTAAATTATTAAGTTTAAGTTTAATGTAAATTTAATTTATTAAGTTAAAACATAGTTTTTTCATCTGTATGAATGAAAGAGGCCACACTTTTTCCCTTTCCCCATCTATCTATATATATATGTATACCCATTTTAGAGATTTTAGATTACTTTTTTGAGATGTTGGTTTAATTTAATTGTTATTTTAGGTTACTTTTTAGAGATTTTAAATTACTCTTTTGAGGCCTTCCTTTGAATTCATAGAGTCAGTTGATAGCATGGTGGTCAGAGAAAGGGATCTGAGATAGCCAGCAGATGTATGTACAGCCAGTGTCCCTGAGTCCAGAGACCAAATGACTTTCTCCTGGTTTACCCAGTTCAAAGGAAGGGACCAGAAATGAAGTCTGGAAAGAGTCTGGGCAGTCGACTCGAGTCCCAGCTTTGACCATCTGCTAGCACTGTGACCTTGGCCAGGTTACCAGTCTCTCTCAGAGCCTCAGTGTCCTCATCTATGCGGCGAGCACAGTGATGCCTACCCCTTGGATGGTGGAGGGAATGGTACATTCTCTCTCAGTGTAGGCGCAGTGCCCGGCCGTAGGGGCTGCTTAGTGAATGTGACTTCTCTGCTGTGATGGGCAACTGGGTTTTCCTCAGCACCTCTTGACCGCATGCCAGCTGTGTGCTGAGCCCTGTGGTTGATCTGAAGTGTGAGATGAAAGAGGTGAGCCAGGAAGGAGGTTAAAGTGGTGGGAAAACAGTGTGGTATGTAGAAGTAGGTAAAGGTGTTTGGAGTTTGGCAAGCTGTGTAGGGAAAATAGGGAGTGAGATAAAATGGGCAGTATTAAAGGAGAGTGTAAATAAATAGGTAGGAAAACTTCTTTTCCTTCCCCAAATTAATGAACCACTTTGGAACTTGCTGAAAGATTTTAAGCCACAAAAGTATAAAGTGTGATTAATGTGTAATTTTACATTTGATTAAATGATATAAAAATGGTCTTAAAATACTTTTGTTTGGAGAGATTATAATTTTGTTTTATCTTTGTCTTTTTCTCTCTCTTAACATTTTCTTTTTCTTTTCTCAAAGGTGGCAGAAAGGGCCCTCTATTATTGGAATAATGAATACATCATGAGTTTGATAGAAGAAAACTCTAATGTCATCCTTCCCATCATGTTTTCCAGTCTTTATAGGATTTCAAAAGAACATTGGAATCCGTAGGTTTTCAGTTTCTTTCCTCCATCCCTCCCTCCCTTCTTTCCTCTCTCCCTCTCTTCCTTTGACCTTCTCTTTTGCTTAATAAAATGTCTTCAATGCTTATTATGTGCCAGATGTTCTGCTTGGTGCTGGAGTCAGATATGTGAAAAGACAAAAATTCCTACCTTTTAGAAATTCACCAACTGATGGGGGACACCCACAAGTGAACAGGTGTTTTACAAGACAGTGTTTTAAGTGCTGTTGTGTTAAAATTTCTGTTGATTTGAGGGCGTCCTGACTTGTCTGTGATGTGGCAGACATTTTGGGGATGCTCTGGAACGAGAGGAGGGGTTTCTGGATATAGATGAGGTGGTGATGCTCAAACTGAATCTTGAAGGGATTTGGCAGGTGGATGGGATGGGTGAAGACCGTTCAGATTGTGAGTCTATTCATCATATAAAAAGGCCCAAAAATGTAAAAAGCACCCGTAAGTTCTGAGACCTGTGGGTTTGGGAGGACTAAAGCACCAAGTCTTTGGGGAGGTTCCTGGAAGATGAGGTTAGAAAGCGGTGTGTGGCCCACCTGAGTCTTCACTAAGTAGATGGAAAGGAAACACTGAAGAGCTGTAAGGAGCGAAGAGGTCTGAATTGATTTGCATTTTAGCAGGATTTGTTTCCTAAAAACCAGCTCAGTCATTATACGTGTTCTCTAGGAAAAAAAAAAGTTTAAAATTTTCAAAGAGAAGTTTAACATCTAGTCCTATGAAAGTTAAAGTATTCTGTATTTGAATGGCTCTATGCATTTCTCTATGGAATAGAAAGAAAATTTAATGTGGCATTAGTATTTAGTAGATGCAATTTAGTATTTTCATAGTATGTTTGTTTGAAAGTTTTGCATACAACTGTAAAATACCACATTTCTCATTTTTCAAATTTGCCAAATTTTATATCTAAAACTTGTAAAATTAAAGAGCTGGTAAGCAAGTACGTATCATCATGTAGATGGTTTCTTGAGGCCCTAGAGATTGGTTCTAACAAGTGTCTGTATCTGCTCAGTACACCGTATTTGGCCTTTCTCCATCACTGCCCATCATATTTGAGGTCATTCCCCTCTGCAGAAGAGAGCTTGAGTTCTCCTTTTAATGTGCGCAGGGCAGAAGCCACACAGCTAGTACACTTTCTTTTAAATGATTTGGAAACATCAAACCCATGACTTATTTAACATATGGCCTAACTTTTATCAATGCCTTTTTCAGTGGTATTTGGAACACATTTGTTGCAAAATGGAAGTAATGTATATTTTTGCAAAGGGCAATGCTCTTTAGACTCTAGTCTGAAGATATCAGGCTCATCATGGCAGACTCCTCACATTGGCCAAGAGCTTACCCTTGCATTTAATAAGTATGGGCTACCATTGTGGCTGTTTAGCTGTCTAGTGTTCCACAGCTCATAGCAGCCATCACCAGCTTGCCAGTTACCTTACAGGCATACGTATTGGATCAGCAAGGGGACTAAACAGGAGTGGATGGACTAATGCACATCACAACTAGAACCATAACTCTTATTAAGCTGCCCAACTGACAGGGGTTTGGTATCATACCTTCGAATATGAATTATATATTTACATTATTTGTTTCCCTGGGAACGCTTTTGATTTTGATGAATTATGCATATTATCTTAAAAATAAAATTCTATGCAAATTCAGGTCTCTAAGGTTAGTCCTACCACAGGTGCTCCTTTTCAGGGTGAAGTTGCTTTATATTTATACCTGCCTTTTTATTAAATGAAGTTGGCAAGTGTCCACAGGCAAGTCTATTCCGAGTACCAGTAATTAAAAGGGTGAAATTAGATTCTTATTTTTCTAATCCTGCCAACCCCTCAGAAAGATATCTTGCCTTGAACAGTAAAGAGTGTAACTTTCTTGCTGTGGAAATGAACTGTAGGTCATTTGTAGTTGTTCCAACAAGAAAGGGATGGCAACTGTGCAATATGAGGAGCTCATTCAGACAAAGGTTGTGCTTTTGCTTTCTTCATGCAGCATCCCATTTTTTAAGACTAACCACCATGTTTCCTTTTCTCTTGCTTCCCAGGGCTATCGTGGCATTAGTGTACAACGTGTTGAAGGCATTTATGGAAATGAACAGCGCCATGTTTGATGAGCTGACAGCCACATACAAGTCAGATCGTCAGCGGTAACTTTTTAAAGCTTTTTTGTCAGCTGTGCATAAAACTATTGAGTTCTTGCCCTGCTCTTTGCTGAAGTTGTCTAATTGCGTCCCAAATCATAAGCAGCATAACTTTATTTCCTTATATCTTCGTTTTTGCATGCTCATTAGCTGTGTCTTTCTTAGTGTGCCACTGGGTAACAAAGTGCCATTTGAGAAAGGCTGCTTTCCTCCTTCCCTTCAATGATGTTTCTCTTCTGCCTCAGGGTAAAGAGCCTGGCACATAACTGGTATTTTAGGCCCACTGGAGGGGACCATCAAGTAGTTTGCCATCTGGATTCTCTCTCATTCTGAACCTATCGGAGCTAGAATTGGGCTGATGTTGTTCTTCACTCCAGCAGCAAGAGGGATGAGGCACCATTTTGGTTTAGCTCTTTGGCCCAGAACTTACTTTGGGCTCTAGGACCCAACAAATTCATTACGATTTAAAGGGCAGTGAAAAGAACATGGAGGTGAAGAGTCTAATATTATACAAATCTTCAAATGTTTAAGACCAAAAGGGAGCAAAAGCCAGTTGAACTCTTTACAGTAAATGCTTATGGCTTAGTAAAGCCTTTCTTGATTTCATTTACGTGATTCTTCAATTTTGTTATTTCTCATTCAGTGTGTCTAACTTTCCAAAAGATGTTGTCTTAGTCCCTTTGGGCTGCTGTAAGAAAATACCACATGTGGGTATTTCATGGGTAGCTTATAGCAACAGGAATTTATTGCTCACAGTTCTGGAGGCAAGAAGTCCCAGATCATGGTGCCAGCATGGTTGGATGAGGGCCCTCTTTCTGCTTCGTAGCCGGTGCCTTGTCACTGTGTCCTCGCATGGCGGAAGGAGCAAGGAATCTCTGCGAGATCTCTTATAGGATCACTAATCCCATTTATGAGGGCTCCACCCTCTTGAACTAATCATCTCACAAAGACCCCAACAATTAATACCGTCACCTTTGGAGGTTTGGGGGGGCCCAAGCATTCAGACCATGACGTTGAAGTACTTAGAGAGATTGGGGAAAATCTAGAGAGCTTGTTAGTAGGTGGGCCCCTGGTTTGGCTTTGATCATCCAGAAGCACATGTCAGCTTTGTATATTATAAAACCATGGACCTTAGAGGATCCCAGAGGTGTGTGAGAGTATTCGTACCCAGGACCTTGCTGAACCTCCTGAGCAAGGCTATCTGTGGTTCCCCTGCTTCTTTGCTTTACCTGAATTTGAATGCTACTTGCATTTTACTGATAAAAAGCAATGAGGGGAAAGGTTTGGTGGCAGGGGGCAAAGGACCATCTCGATGATTTTTTTAAATTACCAGGATGTAGTATATTGAAAAGCCACTTAATTAGGGAATATTAAGTGTTTAACTGTAGACAGAAGAGGCTGAGACTTTTTATACAATATTGGAATAAATATCAATTATGGAATATGTTGGGCCACACTTCCAATTTAAAGAACTTTGTTTTTCAAAGATTTTATTTTTCATTTTTCTCCCCAAAGCCCCCCAGTACATAGATGTATACTTTTAGTTGTGGGTCCTTCTAGTTTGGCATGTGGGATGCTGCCTCAGCATGGCTTGATGAGCAGTGCCAGGTCCATGCCCAGGATCTGAACTGGCAAAACCCTGGGCTGCCAAAGCAGAGCGCATGAACTTAACCACTCAGCCACAGGGCTGGCCATCCGATTTAAAGAACTTTTAATTTACTATATTTACAGTTGTTGCAGATCATTAAATTTGTAATAACACTCCTTGTCCTAAACTTAAATTAAAATCTTTTAACAGTTTTATTTTTGCAAGTAAAAGTGATAAAGGGCACATTTTCTTACTGTGACGTACCATTAAAGAGTGCATTGTACGTGATGTCCTTCCTTTCACAGCAACTGAAAGCCCATTATTATTATCCCAGTTGGATAAAGATTAAATCTGTGAAATGCCATTAAGAGTATTAAAAACCTTAGGGGCAGCCCAGTGGCATAGTCGTTAAGTTCTTGTGCTCTGCTTCGGCAGCCTGGGGTTCACGGGTTCGGATCCTGGGTGTGGACCTACACACTGCTCATTAAGCCGTGCTGTGGTGACATCCCACATACAAAATAGAGGAAGATTGGCACAGATGTTAGCTCAGGGACAATGTTCCTCAAGCAAAAAGAGGAAGATTGGCAACAGATGTTAGCTCAGGGCCAATCTTCCTAAAAAAAAGAGTATCAGAAAGACCTTATTTCTAAAATATTCAAATTGGTTGAATTAAATTAATGTTTATTGAACTTCAATAATAAAACTGTTTTCTGATCATTTATTATTTAAACTAAATAGACCAAACCCTTGAAAAAGATAAGAATTAGCCAAGGGGACCAGGAATAGATACTGTGAAGTTCATTCTGATGATCTGGTATATTAAAGTGACTTATAGCGAGTGGACTTTCTTAAGGAGAGAAGGATTTTTTTTCTTGTGAGGAAGATTTGCCCTGAGCTAACGTTCTTTGCCAATGCTCTGTTTTTTGCTTGAGGAATATTAGCCCTGAGCTAACATTTGTGCCAATCCTCCTCTATCTTTTTGTATGTGGGACATCTCCACAGCGTGGCTGGGATCTGAACCCACAAACCTGGCCACCAAAGTGGAGCGTGCAGAACTTTAACCACTCGGCCACGGGGCTGGGCTCTGACAAGGATTTTTTTAAAGCAAGGGTAATGTTTTGTCAAATGAGCAATAGAAAGTTGTACTGAATAGATGGAAACATTGGTTTCTCCTTAGATATGGAAATAGGAAAAGAAAATAAAGAGATTTATTTGGTACTCTCAGAGAAGAACTGAATGGAGGGTTTCACTTCTGGATGGCAGGAAGTTAGTAACTGTTTCAGGTCAGATCACATTTTTCAGTATTAAAATCTGAAAATGGTGGGTGGAATAAGTAACTGACACTGTTAGATACATATGCCAACATTAGTGCCATGTAAAATCGGAATTGGAAGAGAATTTGACAGTATCCTTAGCATGACAATGTGGTTAAGTTTTAAAATTCCCACCCACAGGGAGAGAGAAAAGTGGGAAAGAATGGGGGTGACAGTTACTATTTCAGAAATATTTAGAATTTTTGAAGATAAAGTTGTCAGTATAACAAATGTATGATAACTCAGCATAAAGTTCATCTGGCAGCAAAGCCCCACGGGACCCGGCACTGAATGCCAGAACACCCGCGATCAAAGGTGTGAGCGAAACGGTTCAGTAACAGGCTGATGAGTGTTTTAATGATGTCAGCACTTAATTTAAACTGCAGGTTAAGGGCAGTACGAGCCTAACGTGTGTTTGGGCTGTCTGTTAGTTGAGGAAAGTTTCTAAGCCCTTGCTTGCCACCTTCTTCCTCCAAATAAAAAGATCATGTGCCCTGAAACTGAGCAGGATCTATAGAATTTCTTTAAATGTACTCAAATCAAAGTTCTGTTATAACATATATTTTGACCTAATGTTATCCCCAAACTGTATTGAGAAAGCCAAAGTGATAATTTACCAAACAGCTTGCTTTACAGTTAAGAATCTGGAATCCATAATGATTGGTGAATTATCTCATCTCATCTGCGCTTATTACCCTGTAAATGTAATTTTTCCGGGTCAAAAGTACCAAATAGGTAATTGTTTGAAAAACTGTTGTGCCCACTGAAATTCGTTTTGTACAGATTGTATTTGAGATAGCTAAAAGTAGTTATAGTATAAACAAGGCTTAAATTACCAAAATATTAATTATGAAATGATAATATTCATTACCGTATTATATAATTGTTCCCTCAAGGTTCTAATGGAATGAGAATATAAAATTACTTAGATTTTTGGGGAGGGATGGAGATTAATTTCTGGTGCTATAGATATCGGTATAACAAAAAAAATTGATGATGACATTAAAAAAATGAGACACTGGAATTATATACAAATTTCACCTAACCTGTGTGGATTTCCCCGAGTAAATGTACTGTAACTGAAGTTCAGTCCTTACTAGGTAAGTAGCTCAGGGACCATGTCCCCCACGCCTGAGATGGCAGAGCCCCTGTTTTCAGGAATTATCTGAATTTATGGATTCACAAATGTCATCAGGGTCTGCAGTTTACTGGTTCATCACAACATGAGGAAACTAGGGGCAGTGCTGTGAATTATTTTCACTGTGAATTTGTTTAATTTACAGTATTGTCATGTATTCTTGGATTATGTATTTCATACTTGGTTGATGTTAAAATTAACATCCTTTATTTTATAAAAATATGGTGATATAAAAATGTCCTTGGCAAAATAAAATTTGTTGACCCTGTTTTGGGTATCTAGTTTTTTGGAAAATTTTACCAAAGAGGGAAATCTGTAAGTCTGGAAATCACTAGTCAGATTGATATTGAGATTAGATTCTGCTAAAGAGTTTACATATACCGTGTACATAATTTAGGAAAAATGTATAATAATGAAGAGGAAATATATTTTCTTGACTTACGACATTCTCCGTATCAGTGTCATCTCTGGCACCTCTTTGAGAAACTATTTGGAGACAAAGAGGAAATTAGATTTTAACTAGACTCCCAGTAAAAATTACTAGTGTGCCATTGATTTTAGGATAACAGATACGTAGAAAGGATCCCCATTTTTGTTTCTCAGTAATTTTGAAGTTAGTTTTCTTTATTAAGCTAAGTATAAAGGAATGTTAATGTGAAATCTTACAATATTCTTGTCATCTCCTACTCTGTTCATTAATACTACGTTTATGTCTATATATGTCAATAAGAAAAAGGAGCAAGAGAGAGAAAAACCAAAAAGAAAAACACCCATAAGCTTAATGCCAAACTTTTCAAAACCTACCTGGGGAAAAGTATGTCAAAGGGGCAATTATTGTTGGATAATATCTTTAAACCTTCTCAGTTGTTTACCTTGTATTCTATTTTTTCCCCAGTGAGAAAAAGAAAGAAAAGGAGCGTGAAGAGTTGTGGAAAAAACTGGAGGATCTGGAGTTAAAGAGAGGTCTTAGACCTGATGGGATAATTCCAACTTAACAGAAATAATGATGACAACGTTACTAACCTGTGGAGTCACGCATTTATGTAGTAGGAGATGGAGCAACAGTTTTCTGTATTGTGCAACTTTACAGTAGATTTCACGTTTGTTTCATTATTACAACAGCACTGTATATACCTGTCTCTAAGTAAAGGAAAAAGAATAAGGACTTCAATCCAAAGTTTGGACAGTAGATGAACTTCTCAGAACTTTGCAAACGTAATCATTGTTCTAACCCTCTTTAAAAAAAAAAAAAGGAAAGCAGTCTTCAAAGATCTGTTGATGAAGTTGCTATGTTAAAATTCCATTATTGAGAGTTCCTTATTTATCACTAGCAGAGAGTATGAAACAATTTTCAAATGTGAACAATCTTAAATTTAGCTTGTCTTTCTGCTAAGCTGTTAAATGTATTTATAGTAAAGGAAGAAAAAAAGACTGTCATTTCCTCATAAGTGTGTATAACATCCTCCTCTGGATAACTTGACTGTAATTTGACATCTTTTCCTTTTGCACATCTTCATGAGTTGAATGTCCACATGGAATGGGGCCATGAATTATAAAGGTCCCTGATAAGAAGTTTTGTTTGCTGGAGTGAACATCTCTCCAGTAACCAGGTAGTCCTGGTACTCCTTTAGTTTTAAAATTAGGAGTAAAAGAGATGAGGTGATAAACATAGTAGGGAAGGGAATGTTGGATTCATTTATCAGTTTATGGTGAATCCAAATCAATGTCTTGAATCCTTTGAAAACAGGCACTGGGACATCTTAGGCTTCAGTACCTGACCAGTATTAGTAGTGTACATCATTGAACACACGTACCAGAGATGTTTTAGAAATGTCAGAAAACATCCTTTTGGACCATTTTGAAATAAGAGAGAGAAACACTAAACACTACAACCATGAAATTGACGGCCAGGATTTTGGATCTGATTGGGAATAGAGTTGAGCAAACAGCTTGGACTGTTTGGAGTTGTTGCCTTACTTTTTAATACGTATTTATAAAGTATTCCAGCAAAAGAGGATGTAGCCTCTGGGAAAAAACAAACCTGTTACAGTGTTTTTTGTAGATTCTCGTTCTATATCTCGTCCCAGCGCCAGCCCTGTTTTTAGCCAGAAAGGATTCAGGATAAGCATTATGCATTCTGAATTGGATGCGTATTCCTAACTACTGTATTTGTTACCAAAAGTGGTTCTACAAATGCTACTGAAAAAAATCTGGAAATTCCTAATGTCCTGAGTATTAATAATAAAGTTTAAAAATGCTTTTATATCAAAGGTGCATTGTGACCAAATTGTTTAAGAAAAACACAAAAAACAAACAAAACAAAATCTAGGGCCGTATTATAAATATATTGTATTGGCGCTCTGCTTTGTATTTAAAGTTGGAGTGTTACATCTTGGGGAGATAAAATGCTGATAAATCTTGTGTACAGTGTGTACTTACCTAATGCGGTTGCATTATTATGTACTGAAAGATGTATGTTTTGGGATTTGTTTCCAGGATGCTTTTGCTCGTTATGGACATGGCAGCAGTGAGTTGATAATCCTAAACCATCACTTCCAGCAGTATTCGTGGTAGAGAGCTGATTCTGTGTTCATGTGTTGAATTGTGATAGTAGCCAACATGAACATAAGAACTGTTGTTGCTCTTAATAGAAATAATATATCAATATGGCTTGTATATTTTCTTCCTTCCGTTTAAATAGAAAGTAGAATATGCAGCTTTATTGTTTCCAAGAAAAAGGAAAAAAAAACCCGCGGACCTTTCTCCCCTATCAAGTGTTTCAGGATTATCAGGTCACAGTTTGTGTGTAAAGCCAGCTAATTATGGATATTGTCATCTCAATAACTTTGTAAAACAAAAGAAAAATTTGGCATTGTTAATTCTGAGAAAGAAACAGCAGTAAAAGAGTCATATGCAACGCCAAACACAACATGGTTTAATGGAATTAATAGATTTTTTTAAAAAAAGAACAATAATGAGAATTCCATGTAAGGTTGGCAGAGGCTGCCACAGATGAGAGAACTTACTTTGAAAGTGCTGGAGCAAAGGTGCAAGTTCAAGTACCACAGACAAAAAATAAATTCATAACAAATCATTTCCTCTAGCCCTTTTGATTTTAGCCTGTTAGTTTTGACTCTGTATTACATTTGTTTTTGACAATATAATCTGTTGTTTGCCATTAATTCATCTTTTTAGTTAGAGAACATTTAAATCATAGGTTTATGAAATCAGAATGAAATGCAGTCACTTGAAATGAGAAAGACCAGGATCCCTTCTTGCGTCTTACCCTATCCTCAGAGTTAGGTGAGAACTACACAGATATCCTTGATGTCAATTTTGTATGTTGATCATTCCAAATCGAGAAGAATAAAGCCAAATTTTAGACATATTTAAAGAGGCGATTACAGCTATATGTCTAAAATTCATAGGGCAACTTCTGAGAAGAAACACTGTCTTTTCTTTTTTAACTGAAAGTGACAATGTGACATTTGTCATGTTGTGTCCGGTGACGCAGAGTAACTGAGGTGATCTGACTGTCGCACTATGTGACATATTTAAGGACGTACTTGCTGCATTTGCAGCAGCCCTCTCTGTCCCGTCCCACGTTTCTGCTGTTGCTGCAACTTGAGTTAATTGTGACAAAAGCATCTTTGTGTTATATTTTGTTTGCTTCATAATTTCCAGAACTATATATAAATATATTTTTTAAATAGCAAATATTGTAGTTAGTGAGTGATGATCACTCCAACCTTATCCCTACCATATTGGTTTCAGGGGTAGGATTCAGAGTGTCTTTGGAAGAAAAAACAAACAAAAACCCTGTGGTTTAGGATGATGCGAGGCCTTAGGCTGTGGGCCTGAACAACCATGTGAGTGAAATGACCCATCTCATCCTTTGAATCAAGCATGCATTCCTTTTCTCATTGTGCAAGTGTCCCCAGTTGTTTTCCTTCAGTGTCTAGTTTTTGTCCTCTTAAATTTTATTATATTTTGCTCTCCCTCACATCTGACTGTTTTTTATAAAATAAAAATAAAAAATAAAAAAAGTGAGAAATAAATAATACCCTCGATGCCGTTGGATACTCACAAGCAGGGTTATGCTCCTTCATCTTGGGCTTGCTTGCCTAAATGGAAGGGTTTAATTTATTTCGTACCTCCTTCTGTGCGTGGGACAGTCCAGGGTGCAGAGCCAGGATTTGCTTGTAGTTGCACCTGCTATACTTCAACGTGTAGCCGCAGGCTCAATCACACTATGGAAAGAAAAAAAAGTATATTTAGAGCTTTAAAAGCTTTTTTATTTTTTTGTGGGGGTCGGGGGGTGGGGAAGGGAAGATGTATGGATGTTATTGGCATTTTTAAGTGTTCAGAGTTTTTTGGGGTTTTTTTTTTCCTCCTGTTTTGTTTTTTCCCTTTAATTGGATGCACTGACCTGGCCCAGGAAATGAAGAGATTCTCTCTTTTGATGCTATTACCAATGTTATCACAAAGTGACAGTCATCTATAGCAAAAAGACATGATCAGTGATGTTTTATTTGCACATCAATATTTTTATTTTTATATTCTGGCTCAGCTGCTTCTCTGAGTGGAGTTAAGAAATGAGCCACAAAGGAGTTTTGTAGTGGGTATATCGGCCATGCATTTTATATTTCTCAGTATTTAATTTTGAAAAGCTAAAAGGATTGTGCATCTTGAGAGAAAGTTGAGCAAGTTTTGATCTAGTGGAATGTTAATTTGTGCTGCTTCTTGTGCACGATAGCAGCAGTAGTATCTCTTTTGGAAATAAACATCCCATATTATGATGTCTATGAATATAGGTTTCCTTTTCTTCCCTCCCTCTTTGCCTCCTTCCCCTCTTCCCTTCTTCTCCTCCCTTCCTTCCTCCCTCCCTCCTGTCCTTCCTCCCTGCCTTCTTTCCTGCCTCCTTTCCTTCCTTCCTCCCTCCCTTCCTTCCTTCCTTCTTTCCTCCCTTCGTTCCCTTCTCTTTCTTTACTTTTTTTGAAATCACTTACTGTAAATAAGTTGTAATCCAAACCTCATGTATCAATGGGGAACTTTCAAATATAAATATTACCCATACATTTTCTGGTTGTCGTCTGATTTTTGATTGAGGTATAATGAGAATGACATGTCCATTGCTTTGGTTTGAGGATTTCGCTTTAGCTTCATGAATCTTTCGGTATTTTAGTATTTTGTTGTTTTAGCAGGAGAGGGCAGCAAAAGTTCATTTTCCCTGTTAGAAATGCTATGGTTCATGATGGGTTTTAAATTTAGCTGTGTGTGTGTTTTTTTTTAAACAGCATCTGTTTGTGGGTAGAGGTAAAAATGAAACATTTTTGATATGAAAAGTTGCATATGAAAATTATAAACTGGTTCAACCAGACATCGAAGACTTCTGATCCACATCAAAGTTAAAATGCCACAAAACAATCTTCCAGCTCTGGCTAAAATATGCTACTTCCTTTTCAAACACAACAAAATGCAAGCTGAGTCTTAAACACTTGGAATTTAAAATGTCTTTCTTTGAAAATGATTTACTTTCATCAAAGTGGTAACAGAAACAAAAATGACGGTGCTCCCAAAGAGAAATGTAACCTTCCCCTTTCACAGATGTGTGAGAGGCTCTGTACTGTGGGCGCATCCTAATAAAGAAGCAATGAAGAGTTTTCAGGTGCCTGGCTGTGTTTGTTTTGTTTGTTTCTTTCTGACCTTAATGGCCTTTTTGAACCATACAAATAACAGATTAGATCAACTTAGCTGTGAGGCAATGGGGCTGCTATGTTCCGGCCTTCATCTTGAGAAAATCAGCATATGATTAGGGGTTTTTAATGTTGGGGAGTGGTCCAGTGTCTATTCTGTGTAATAAACCACTCCAAAACTTACTAGCATAACCCAGTAATTTATTTTGTTCACAAATTTATAGTTTGTGCAGGACTTGGCAAGAACGTCTTGTCTCTGCTCCTTGAGTGTCCACTCGGGTTTATCAGGCGAGGCAGGAGAACCCATTTCCAAAATGGCTCATTCACATGGCTGGCAAGTTGGTGCTGGCTGTTGCTTGGGGTTTAGCCGGAGGCCTCAGTTCTTCGTGACATGGGCCTCCTTAATAGGGCTTCCTTACGGGGCTTCCGCACAGCATGACAACTGGATTCTAAGAATGATTGCTCTAAGAGACAGCAAGTGGCAACTGCCAATTCTTTGAGGCCTGGGCCCAGAAACTGTCATGGAATCACTTAAGTTATATTTTGTTGGTCAAGTGGTCACAGGGCCTGCTCAGAATCAGGTGGAGGGAACATAGACCTCCCCGTGACATGAGGAGAGAGTGTCGTCTTTAATCAACCATGAGATACTTTCTTTGTAAAGCATTTGGGTCTCTCGGCTAAATCACATCAGATTTGGAACCATGTAGAGTTAACCAGTAATGTTTCATGTTCCGTTAAGCTGGGCTGGGGAGAGAAAAATCCTTGTAAATTCAGCATTTCTGAGTTTCAAAGCATAACCATTCGTAACGTCTGAGGATCACCCTCTTCGTAAGTTACAGGGAGAAGAAACTTGTAACAAAAAATTTTAGGGTTCAAAGAAATGTAAAAGTTGATTTCAACTGAATATCTAATCCTTTGTATAACATTGCCTCCTGCTCGTAAATAAATATTCATATTAATGGAGACAAAGTAAATGTGCAGCCCAATTCCTGTTTCCCAGGTTTTTATATAATGGTGCATCCTGGTGGTTTCTATTAGATCTAATTCATATTAGATTGTTTTTTTTTTTTAACTGGGACTAAAGTATGGGATAGCTAAGGGGAATTAAAATTTGATTTTTTTTCTGATGATGATACATGTTCATTGTGTAGTTTATTCCTGAAAAGGAAGATTGAAAAAAAAAAAAAGTTGGATGATTCCCATGCTGCTCCTCATACTTAAAAGTCCAACGTAAGACATGAGTTCGTCCGTTGACTGGACCAGTGTTTATTGATTGGCTCTGTCTGTAGTCTTGCCCATTCCCTGATGTTGAGATTTTCTGTCTCTTCAATCTCTAATTTAGTTCACCTCTTTTGAAATCGTGGTTAGAATTGATCATACAATTTTGAGTCAAACTTTGCTGCTGCGAGATGACGTGAGGCCTCAGAACTGCGATGGATATCAGCCATGGCCCCCTTTGTCCTCACCAAAAGCACTTCAGGCAAGATGTCTCTGTCTGGCCAGAGTCCCCCAAGGTGAAGCTGTGGACTTAGAAATCAGAGACCCTTGGGATCGTTTGGGTTCTGCTATTCGTCAGCTGTGTGACTTTGGGAAAATTTCTTGATCTAAGCCTCAGTTTCATTGGTAAAATCAAGTAAAATGGTACTTATTTTATAGTGTTGTTCTGTTACATTAGATAATATATGTAAAGCAATTAGCACAAAAACTGGCACATGGTAACCTGCAATTAGTATTAATTATTACCTCCAATAAATGCTTATTTTATTAGCTATTACTTATGGTAGTGACTTAAATATGAATGAATAATTATAATTATCATTTATCAAGTACTCTATGCCTTGCGCTAAGAATTTTAGATCATCATTAAGTTTTCACAAGCATTATTATTATTATTATTAGTTGTTATTATCCCCATTTATGGATAAGGATAAGACAATCGAGGCTCAGAGACGTTAAGTAATCTTTCTGAGGTCACACAACTACCAAGGATTGAAGCAAGATTCTGACTCCAACTTTGAACAGTGATCACTCTACAGTAGGATGACTGCTTCTGAGAGTACACATCAAATTTTGTGCCCCGTAACTTAGACTGAAATTTTCTCCCTTCTTTCAAGAAAGAACCTTATTTCATTCATCCTTGCATTCCCACTCACCAGCCTATTTATTCTCCTAGGAGCTACCCCAAACTTCTCTATCATGCTCTTCAAGTCCTTCATCGCAACCACATCCCAGTTTAACTTGAGCAGAAAATTAGAGCATCAGCTACAAACTCTTTCAGCTTTCTCCTCTGACTCATAAATTTAGCTGTCTTAGCACCTGTCCTTACAGGCTTTTCTCCAACACGCTGGGAAGAGGTCTCTTCTAATCTTGGTTAACACCTTACAGGGCCCTGCATCCCACTCCTTATTTTCTGGTGCACTATGAATTGTATTCTCTTAAGATTATATTAAAAAAAAGAGATGATATTCTCATGGAAAATAATTCAAACATTATCTAAAGGCATAAAATACAAATCTCTTTCCTTCTCTAAATCCTTAAATTCTCCCCTAAGGTAACCACTACTCGAATTCTTTTTTGTTCTTTTTTGTTGTTGTTGAAAAACCCAACTTTATTGAGATATGTAGTTCATATACCATAAAACTCACCTATTTAAACAATTCAATATTTTTTATTATATTCACATTTAGAAATCATTACTACTATGTAATTTTAGAACACTTTTCATCACTCTGAGAAAAACCCTCAAACTCATTAGTAGTCATTCCTCATTCCTCCTCCCTGGACCCCCTAACCCCAGGCAACTACTAATCTACTGTCTCAAGAGTTTTCCCTGTCCTGGGCTTTTCATATAAGTGGAGTCATACAATACATGGTTGTTTGTGACTGGCTTCAACTTGGCATAATGTTTTCAAGGTTCATCCATGTTGTAGTGTGTATCAGTAGTTCGTTTCTTTTATTACAGAACAATACTCCATTTTGTGGGTTTACCATATTTTGTTTTAAAGTTCTTTTTTGTAGCCTTCAAGAAAAATGTTAATGTATGTCTCTGCATATATATATTTGTTAAAATCTATAAAAGGATTTCATACTGATGGGATTACATACTGTTCTGCCTTTTTTCCCCCCCAACACTTTATTCTGAAGAATTTCAACCATAGAGCCATAGGTGAAAGAATATTACAGTGAACATCATTTATTCACCATTAGCATTTTACCATATTTGCATTTATCACATTTGTATCTGTTTATCCATCCCTCTACCCATTAATCCATTTTATTTTAAAAACATTTCAGGGGCCGGCCCGGTGGCCGAGTGGTTAAGTTCTCGCACTCTGCTGTGGCGGGCCAGGGTTTCGCCAGTTCAAATCCTGGGCTCGGACATGGCACCACTCATCAGGCCACGCTGAGGCGGCATCCCACATGCCACAACTACAAGGACCCACAACTAAGAATATACAACTATGTACCGTGGGGCTTTGGGGAGAAAAAGGAAAAAAATTTAAAAATCTTTAAAAATGCATTTCAAGGTAAATTACAGGCATAAGTAATTATCCTAAATACTTCATCATGTATATCAACCAGAATTCAATGTTTGTTTACAGTTGTCTTCTTTTGGGGTAAAGTTTACATACAATGAAACGAGTTTGGACAAATCCATACGCCTGTATAATCCAAATTCTTATCAAGATATAGAACATTACCATCATCCCAGAAAGTTTCTTAAGCACCTTCTCAGTTAATCTTTAACCTTCCCTGACCTGAGGGAGCAACTTTTCTGAATTTTTCTCACTGTTGATTAGTTGTGCGTGTTCAGAATATCATATAAGTGGAATTATGTGGCATGTACCCTTTTGTGTAAGGCTTCTTTCACACATTATGAGGTTTTTGGGATTGATCCATGTTGACGCATGTATCAGTTCTTCATTTCTTTTTATTGCTGAGTAAGCAGCATTCCATTATATGAATATACCGCAGTTTGCTTATCTAGTCTCCTGTTGATGAACACATGGGCTGTTTGTAATTTTTGGTTTCTGTGAATGAAGCTGCTATGAAGATTCTTGTACAAGTCTTTTTGTGGGCATATGTTTTCAGTTTTCTTGCAGAAATATCTAAGGTGGAATTTCAGGGTCAGATGACAGTGGACATTAGTTTTATAAGACACTAGGATTCTGGGAAGATGGAAGAGTAGGAAGCACCAGGAATCTGTCTCCCCACATAGACAACAATTGTATTGGCAAAATCTGTCTGATGTAACTATTTTGGAACTCTGAAGTCTATTGAAGGCTTGCAAATTCCAGGAAAAGGTTTGGAGGGTAAATTATGGTTAATTTTGTCAGTTTCAGCTCTTAGCACAATAGCAGTTACCCACCCTCCACCCCCAGGCACATGTCAGGCAGCTGTGTGCATATTCCTGGAGCAGCTTGCACATAATATTTGGGAGCTAGTGTGGGAAAAGGGACCCTGTCCTCCAAATTTTGAGGACCTGTACTCTGATTGCAGCTTCTGATCACAGAGGTGCAGACAAGGAGGTGGGCAGCCATTGTTGCACCTCTCCCAAATGTTGCAAGTCCCTTTCCCTCTGGCTGAAGTGACTTCCAGGGCATTTAAAAGGCTGGGACCCAATTTATACCCCTTTCATGTTTTGCTTTTTCCCCTTTCAGGAGCCAGGCATTAGAGGCTAGGACATTAAAAAAAACCACTGCATATATGGGGAAATTAGAAAGTGACCACTAATGTCCAGGGAAAGGCTCAGAAAAGACCTAAGAAGACATTAAGTTTGCAAGTCAGGCTGATCCTTGGCACAGAGACTGCCTTCAACAATCAGGAAAGCAAAAATGACAAACCCTGGAGAAGGAGAATTTGATTTCCAGAGTTGCCATATTATTAGATTCAAGTGTCCCTGTTCAACAAAAAATCACAAAGCATACAAAGAAAGGAAAGTATAGCCCATTCAAAAGAAAATAATAAATCGACAGTTTCTGTTGATTTTTGTTGAACAGAAATAATAAGTTCACTAGAGGGATTCAAAGATAGATTTGAGTAGGCAAAAGAAACAGTGAACTTGAAGATAAGACAACAGAAATTATTGAGGCTGAGGAATAGAAAGAAAAAAGATTGAAGAAAAGTGAGCAGAACCTAAGGGAACTATGGGCGATCACCAAGTGGACCAACATATGCGTCACGGGTGTGCCAGAAAGAGAAGAGAGAGAGAAAGGGGAAGAGAGAATATTTGAAGAAATAGTGGCTGAAAACTTCCCAAATTTGTTGAAAGATATGAATATAAATATCCAAGAAGCTCAACAAACTCAAAGTTAGATGAATGCAAAGGAATTCACATTGAGAGACATAATCAAACCATAAAAAGTCTAAGACAAAGAGGGAATCTTGAAAGCAGCAAAAGAGAAGTAAATCATCACATACAAATCATCCTCAATATGGTTATCAGTGGATTTCTCATCAGAAACTTTGGAGGCTGGAAAAGAGTGGACCAATATATTCAAAATGCTAAAAGAAAAACCCATCAACCAAGAATTCTATATCTGGCAGAACTATTCTTCAAAAGTGAGAGAGAAATTAAGACATTCCCAGATACACAAAAGCTGAGGGAGTTTACGACCACTAGACTTCTCCTCCAAGAAATGCTAAAGGAAGTCTTGCAAGGTGACATGAAAGATCGCTAGACAGTAACTGAAAGCTATATAGGGAAATAAAGATCTCAATAAAGATAAATACATGGCGATTATAAAAGCTAGTATTATTGTATCAATGCCTTGTAACTGTACTTTGTTTTCTACATGATTTAAGAGATTAATACATTTAAAGGAAAAAAAACCCAGTGTAAAATCCAGTATTACTGTAACTTTGGTTTGTAACTCCAAATCTTGTTTTCCTACATAACTTAGGAGACTAATGCATTTAAAAGAATTATTAGTTTATGGTTTTGGGCACACAGTATAAAGATGTAATTTTGTGATGTTAGCAACCAAAAGGGGTGAGGAGAGAGCTGTAAAGGAGCAGAGTTTTTGTATGTTATTGAAGTTAAGCTGGTATAATTTCAGATTAGAGTGTTATAACTTTAGGATTTTAAGTATAAACCCCATGGTAACCACAAAGAAAATAGCTATAGAATATACACAAAAAGAAAATGAGAAAAGAATGTAAACATTTCATTATAAAAATCAGCTAAACACAAAAGAAGACAATAATGCAGGAAATGAGGGACAAAATAACTATAGGGCATTTAGAAAACAAATAGAATAATGACAGAAGTCAGTCCCTCCTTATCAGTAATTACTTTAAATGTAAATGGATTGAATTCTCCAATCAAAAGACAGAAATTGTCAGAATGGATGAAAACACATGACTCACTTATATGCTATCTGCAAGAGACTCACTTGAGATCCAAAGACACAAACAGTTTAAAAGGGAAAGGATGGAAAAAGATATTCCATGCAAATAGGGAGAGCAGGAGTGGCTACCCTAACATCAGACAAAATAGACTTTAAATTTAAAAAAGTTTACAAGAGACAAAGAAGGGTATTATATATTAATAAAAGGCTCAATACCTCAAGAAGATATAACAATTATAAACATATCTGCACCTAATGACAGACCATCAAAATATATGGAGCAAAAACTGACAGAATTGAAGGCAGAAATAGACAATTCTAAGATACTTGTTGGAGACTTCAATACTCCACTCACAATAATGGGCAGAGCAACCAGACAGGAGATGAGTGAGGAAATGGAGGACTTAATAAATTCATCTAACAGACGGGCACATAACATTCTGCCCAACAACAAGAGTATACACATTCCTCTCAAGGGCACATGGGACATTTTCCAGGATGGACCATATGTTAGGCCACAAATTGTCTCAATAGATTAAAAAATAGATATCACACAAAGCAACCTCTCTGACCACACAGGGATGAAGTTAGAAATAAATAACAAGAGTAAAACTGGAAAATTCACAAAATTGTTGGAATTAAACAATATACTTTTAAACAACAAATGGATCAAAGAAGAAATCATAAGGAAAATTAGAAAATACTTAGAGATGCATGAAAACAAAAACACAACATACACAAACTTAAGGGACACAGCAAAAGCAGTGCTAAGGGGAAAATTTATAGCTATAAGCACTGACATTAAAAAACAAGAAAAATCTCAAGTCAGTAACCTAACTTTACAATAAGGAACTAGAAAAAGAACAAACAGAATCCAAAGCTACAGAAGGAGGAAATAATAAAGATTAGAGCAGAGATAAGTGAAATAGAGAATAGAAAAACAACAGAGAAAATCAATGAAATCAGAAGTTGGTTCTTCAAAAACTTCAACAAAATTAACAAACCTTTAGCCAGATGAACTAAGGGAAAAAGAAGACTCAATTACTACAATCAGAAGTGAAAGTGAGGATATTACTACAATTCTACAGAAATAAAAAGGATTATAAGAGAGTACTATGAACAACTGTATGCCAAAAAATTGGATAACCCAGATAAAATTCACAAGTTCCTAGAAACACAAAATTTACCAAGACTAAATCACAAAGAACTAGAAACTCTGAACAGACCTATAACTAGTAAAGAGATTGAATCAGAAATAAAAAATCTCCCAACAAGGAAAAGTCCCTGTCCTGATGGCTTCACTGGTGAATTCTATGAAACATTTAAAGAAAAATTAATACCAATCCTTCTCAAATGTTTCCAAAAAATTGAAGAAATCATTCTATCAGGCCAGCATAGCCCTGATACCAAAGCCAGACAAAGATATTACAAGAAAGAAAACTGTAGACCAATATACTTTATGAATATTAATGCAAAAAATCCTCAACAAAATACAAGCAAACAGAATTCAGCAGCATATTAAAAGAATTATACACCATGATCAAGTGGGATTTAGTCCTAGAATGCAGGAATGGTTCAACATACAAAAGCAGTCAATGTAATATGCCACATCAACAAAATGAAGGGAAAAAACCCACACAGTCATCTCAATTAATGCAGAAAAAGCACTTGACAAAATTCAAGTGCTTTTATGATGAAAACACTGAATGAATTAGAAATAGAAGGAAACTACCTCAATATAATACATCATATATGAAAAATCCACAACGAACATCATATTCAGTGGCGAAAGACTGAAAGCTTTTCCTCTAAGATCATGAACAAGGCAAGGATGCCCACTTTCATTAATTATATTCATCAGAGTACTGGAAGTTCTAGCCAGAGAAATTAGGCAATAAAAAGAAATAAAAGGCAGCTAAACTGAAAAGGAAGAAGTAAAATTATCTGTTTGCAGATATGATTTTATAAGCAGAAAATCCTAAAGATTCCACAAAAAAGCTGTTATAACTAATAAATCAATTCAGCAAAGTATCAGAATACAAAGTCAACACCAAATCAGTTGCATTTCTATTCATAATGAACAATCTGAAAGGAAATTACGAAAACAATTTCATATACCAATGGCATCAAAAAGAATAAAATCCTTAGGAATTAATTGAGGAAGGAGGTGAAAGACTTATTCAATGAAAACTAAAAAACGCTGCTGAAAGAAATTAAAGAAGACATGGATAAATGGAGGCACTGGTCTGGTGGGGTGGTGGTTAAGTTCACGCTCTCCACTTTGGCGGCCCAGGGTTCACAGGTTTGGATCCTGTGAACCAAACCAGAGCCCAGAAATAAACCTTCATGGACCTGCCACGCTGTATGGCATCCCACATAAAACAGAGGAAGATTGGCACAGATGTTAACTCAGTGACAATCTTCCTCAAGCAAAAAGAGGAAGATTGGCAATAGATGTTAGCTCAGGCCCTATCTTCCTCACACATAAAAAAAGAAGACATAGATAAGTGGAAACACATTCCATGTTCAGGGATTGGAAGACTTACTATTGTTAAAATGTCAATACTGCCCAAAGCAATCTACAAATTCAGTGCAATAACTATGAAAATCCCAATAGAGTTTTTGCAGAAGTAGAAAAACCTATCCTAAAATTCACATGCAATCTCAAAACACCCCAAATATTTTTCAATCTTGAAAAATAAGAGTAAAACTGGAGGACTCACACTTCCTGATTTCAAAGCTTACTAAAAAGCTACAGTAATCAAACCAGTGTGGTGGTATTGGCATAAGGACAGATATATAGACCAATGGCATAGAATACAGAGCCCAGAAATAAACTCTCACATATATGTTCAAATGATTTTTGACAAGTGTGCCAAGACCATTTGATGGGGAGAGGACAATCTTTTCAACAAATGGTGTTGGAAAAACTGGATAGCCGCATGCCAAAGAATGAATTTGTACCCTTACCTAACACCGTATACAAAAATGAACTCAAAATGGATCAAGGACCTAAATGTAAGACCTAAACCAATAAAACTCTGAAAAGGAAACATATGACAAAAGGTTCAGAACTTTAGATTTGGCAATGGTTTGTTGGCTATGACATCAAAGTCACAGGTAACAAAAGAAAAAATAGACAAATTGAACTTCATGAAAATTTAAGAACTTTGTGAATCCAAAGACATTATCCACAGAGTAAAAATGCAACCCGCAGAATGGGAGAAAATATTTTCACATTGTATATCTAATAAAGGGCTAATAACCAGAATATATAGAGAACTTCTAAAACTCAACAACAAAAACAACCAAACAACCCAATTCAAAACTGGACAAAGGAGTTGGATAGACATTTCTCCAAAGAAGATGTATGAAAGGCCAGTAAGCACATGAAAAGATGCTCAACATCACTAATCATTAGGAAAATGCAAATCAAAACTTCAGTGGGTTACTCCCTCACACCCATTCGAATGGCTACTGTCAAAAAAACCAGAAAGCAACAAGTGTTGACGAGTACGTGGAGAAACTGGATCTCCTGTGCACTGTTGGTAGGAATGTAAAATGGCACAGCTGTGGAAAACAGTACGGTAGTTCCACAAAAAATTAAAAATAGAGTTACCATATGATCTGACAATTCCACTTCTGGGTATATACCCAAAATAAGTGAAAGCAGGATCTCAAAGAGATATTAGTACTCCTATATTCGTAGCATAGTTATTTATAACAGCTGAAATGTGGAAGTGACCCAAGTGTCCATAGACCAATGAATGGATAAGTAAACCATGGTATATACATACAATGGAATATTATTCAGCTTCAAAAAGGCAGGAAATTCTGAAATATGCCACAACATGGATGGACCTTGAGGACATTATGTTAAGTGAAATAAGCCAGTAACAGACAAATACTGCATAATGCCACTTAGATGAGGTACTTAGAGTAGTCAGAATTATAGTGTCAGAAAGTGTAATGGTGGCTGCCAGGGGCTGAGGAGAGAAGAGAATGGGGAGTTATTGTTTAATAGGTATATAGTTTCAGTATTATAAGATGAAAAGAGTTATGAGGATGGATCGATCGTGGTGATGGTTGCTCAACGGTGAGAATGTATTTAATACCACTGACCTGTACACTTAAAAATGGTTAAGATGGTAAATTTAATGTTATGTGTGTTTTGCCATAGTAATAAAAAAAAGACTACCGAACCATTTTCCACAGTGGATATAGCTTTTCACACTCTTACCAACAATGCATGTGAATTCCAGTTGCTGCACATTCTTGCCAATTTTTAGTGGTGTCATTCTTTATAATTTTAGCCATTCTGATGATTGTATATAGTGGTATTGTATTGTGGTTTTAAGTTGTATTCTCCTGATGATTAACTATATTGAAGACTTTTTCATATGTTTTTGATGATTTGTGTATGTTCTTTTGTGATATCTGTTCAAATCATTTGCCCATTTTGCTTTATAGTGTTGTTGGCCTTTTTATTATTGAATTGTAGGGGCTCTTTGTTTATCCTGGATAATAGTTTTTCGTCAGATATATGTTTTGTGAGTATGTTCTCCCTGTCTGATAAGCAGAATAAAATCTACTTTAACATTTTTTTCTTTTACGATTATTTTTTTGGTGACCTGAGAAATCTTTCTCTCTCCTTGCTACCTCTTACGCCCCTGCCCCCCAGGCTGAAGTATACTCTCTTATGGTTTCCTGCATTTTTGCTTTTGTGTTTAGGTCAATGATTCACTTTGGATTATTTTGTGTGTGTGTGTAGGTTGTAAGATGGAAATTTAGATTCATTTTTTCCCTGTAGGGATATCAAGTTATTGCAGGACCAATTTTTGAAAAATCTCCCCAAAGAATTGCTTTGGTGTTTTTGTCAAAGATAAAGTTACCCTCTGGGGCTGGTGCCGTGGCGTAGTGGTTAAGATCATGTGCTCCGCTTTGGTGGCCCAGGGTTCACAGGTTTGGATCCTGGGCCTGGACATACATGCTCATCAAGCCGTGCTGTGGCAGCATCCCACATACAAAATAGAGGAAGATTGGCACAAATGTTAGCGCAGGGACAATCTTCCTCAAGCAAAAAGAGGAGGATTGGTAACAGATGTTAGCTCAAGGACAATATTCCTCACCAAGATAAATAAATAAATAAAATAAAGCTACTTTAAAAATGTGGATCTAAATGCGGGCTATTCTGCTTCAAATGTTGACTTGTTGATCATTAGGCCAGACCACACTGCCATTATTACTGTAGCTTTAAAATAGTCTTGAATTAAGTTAAATCCTTCAATTTTTTATTTCTTTTTCAAGATTTCTCTGCAATGTTATAGGTCTTTTGTATTCTCACATAAAATTTAGAAGAAGCCTGTCAATTTCTATGAAAGAAAAAATAACCCTGGTGGGATTATGATTGGCATTGCATTGAGTGTACAGATAATTTTGGGAAGAATTGGCATCTTCGTAATATTGAGACATAGTCCACGCACATGGTATAGCTCTTGTTGAGTCTTTAGTTCCTCTCAGCAACATTTTATAATTTTCAGTGTAGAGGTCTTGCACATCTTTTGTTAAGCTACTAAGTATTTTATGTTTTGTGAAGCTATTATAAATAGAATTGTTTTTTAATTTCCTTTTTCAATTGTTTGCTATTAGTATATAAAAACAATTGGGTTTTGTGGCATCCTTAACCTTGCCAAAAGCACTTAGTTCAATTAGTTGTTTTATAGATTCTTTAGAATTCTCTACATAAACAATCATGTTATCTGCAAATAGAAACAGTTTTACTTCTTTATTTCTGATGTCTAAATGTCTTTTTATTTCCTCATAGCAATGGTTAAGACTTCTAGTATAATACTGAACAGAAGTGGTGAGAGTGGGCATCCTTGCCTTTTCCTGATCTTAGAAGGAAAGTGTTCATTATTTCTCCATTAAATATGATGTTAGTTGTAGGTTTTTTGTAGATGCCCCTTATCAGATTGAGGAATTTCCCTTCTATTTCTACTTTGCTGAGAGTTTTTTTTATCATGAATGAGTGCTGACGTTTGTCATATTTTTTTGGCATCTTTTGAAATGATCATATAATTATTTGCCTTTATTCTGTTAACATGGTGAATTACATTGAGTTTCTGAGATAAATGATATATAACTATAGAAAATATATAACATAAACTATATATATAGATCATTATTTGTATTCTCCTATATTTATATCATTGTATATATAGTTTCTGCCGACAATACAGAGGCTTTTCAACTTGATATTCCCCTGAATATAATGTGACATTTCCCTCTGGCTATTTTCAATATTTTCCTTAGCTTTTGTGTTTTCAGTTTGCTTCTGATGTGCCTAATGGTTTTCTTCGTATTTATCATGCTTGGAGCTCATTGGGCTTTTTAAATCTCTAAATTTATATCTATCACCAGATTTGGTAAATTTCTGGTCATTCTTCCTCCAGATATGTTTTCCTGCCTGATTGTCTCTATTGTCTTCTTCTGTAACACTAATTACATGTACTTAAACTTTGGTTATTGTATCATAGATCACCGAGGTATTGTTCATTTTTTTTTTTAAATTATCTTTTTATTGAGAAAAATTCACATAAAATTAGCCATTTTAAAGTATACAATTGAGTGACGTTTAGTATATTCACAATATTGTACAGCTGTCATTTATATATAGTTTGAAAATATTTTCATCACCCCAAAAGGAAATGCCATGCTCATTAAACAGTCACTCCCCATTCCTCCCTCCCCAACCCCTGGTAACCACTAACCAGCTTTCTGTCTTCATGGATTTGCCTATTCTGGATATGTAACCTTTTGTGTCTGGCTTCTTTCACTTAGCATAACGCTTTTGAAGTTCATTCATGTTGTAGCATATATCAATACTTCTTTTCTTTTTATGGCTGAATAATATTCCATTGTATGATATACCACATTTTATTTATCCACTCATCAGTTGATGGACATTTAGGTTGTTTTCACCTATGGCTATTGTGAACAGTGCTGGAATGAACATTCATTGTAAGTTTTGGTTTAAATACCTATTTTCAATTATTTTGTTATATAGGTAGGAGTGGAATTGCTGGGTCATATGGTAATGCTATGTTTAAAATTTTGAGGCACTGTAAAACTGTTTCCCACAGCAGCTGCACTATTTTACATTCCTGCTAGCAAATGTACAAGGGTTCCAATTTCTCCACAACCTTACTAACACTTGTTATTTTCTGCTATTTTTTTTATTATAGTCATCCTAGTGGACGTGCTGTTCATTTTCTAATATTTTTTAAAAGTTTTTTTTAATATTCTTTAAATTGGATAACTTTTCTCGATCTACCTTCAAGTTCACTGGCTCTTTCCTCTATCACATGTATTAACTGTTATGCCTGTACAGTAAATATGTTTCTCTTGCATTTTTTGGTTTTAGAACTTCCACTTGGTTCATTTTATAGTTTCTCCTTCTCTGTTAAGATTTCCTATCTCTTTATTCATTATGACTATGTTTTTCTTAATATCATTGAACATAATTATAGTAGCTTTCATAAAATTTTTGTTTGCAAATTCCAACATCTGAGTCATCCCAGAATCTGTCTGTTTTAATGGTCTTTTTCTTGAGAACTTGTCACATCTTTCTTTTTTTTTTTTTTTTAAACATTGGCACCTCATCCAACATCTGTTGCCAACCTTATTTTTCTTTTTTCTTCTGCTTCTACGCAAAGCCCCCCAGTACATAGCTGTATATTCTAGTTGTGAGTGCCTCTAGTTGTGCTATGTGGGATACCACCTCAGCATGGCCTGTTGAGCAGTGCCATGTCTGCACCTGGGATCTGAACCGGTGAAACCCCGGGCTGTCAAAGCAGAGCATACAAACTTAACCACTTGGCCATGGGGACAGTCCTACATCTTTCTGTTTTTATCCTACCTTGAGTACATTTGGATTTTTGTCCTGGATATTTGGAATGTTATATTATGGGAACTCTGGATTATGTAACATTCCTCTAAAGAGTATTAATTATTCTGTTTTAGCAAAAAATAACTTGGAGGGATTCAAACTTCAAACTCCTTCTCTTGGTAATAATTCAAATCTCAGGCCAATTCTTTTATTCTTCCAAGGAGTTTGTTCCACGCATGTGAGGGTCATAGATTTGGGCTGAGTTATACACAAGATTTGGGTTCCTCCTCTCTGGTTCTCTCCTCTCTGTGATACTTGTTCACTTTCCATTGACTGTGGTTGCCCTCAACTCTATCCTCTGGTTTTTCAGTCCAGAAAGACAATCTTTCTATTTGTGTTCTCCTGCTTCACATAGTGTTAACCTTTAGCCTAAAGCTCGTAAACTTTCTGTGTCATTTTTTCCCCCAAGGATTGACTTCCCTCTGGAAAACGCCTTTTGGTACTTCCCAGTTGTCTTCCTTCCTTCCTTCCTCCCTTCTTTCCGTCCTTCCTTTCTCTCTCTCTCACTTTCTCTGTATTTTTTCTGGATTTCATCATTTTTATATGCAGGAGGAGGTCTAGTAGGATTTTAATCAGATATTCTGCCATGTCTCTGACATCACCCTGTTCAATCAGATATTCTGAAAGCACATCTTCCCTGAGGGCTATCTTGTGGAGACCCGCGATTCTCTCCCCCCAACCCCAAAGGACGTTTATTCTACGTATCAGGCATTGTGCTAAGTCAAGCTTAGTTTCCCACACATCAGTCATTTACATATCATTGTCATGAATTTTGCCACTTGTAATATTATGTGTAATTTTTTAGCTTATTTTTTAAATGACGTATTTTTGTCCAATTTTATTTATTTGCTTTTTAAAATTTTTATTTTGAGATTATTTTAGACTTATACAAGAGTTGAAAAATAGTACCACGTATTCCCAGGTACCCTTCTCCCAGTTTCTCTTTATGTTAACATCTTCTGTAACCATGGAACATTTATCCTTGCTATATTATCTTGGATACACTACTATCAACGAAAATAAAGAATTTATTCAGATTTCCTCAGTTTTTCCATCAATGTCCTTTTTCTCTTCCAGCATCTAATCCAGGTCTCCATATTATATTTACTTGTTACGTCTTCTTAGTCTTTTCCAGTATGTAATAATTGTTCCTCAATCTTTCCTTATCTTTCTTGACTGACACTTTTGAATAGCATTGGTCAGTTATTTTTTAGAATGTCCCTCAATTTGGGTTTTCTGATATTTTCTCATGATTAGACTGATGTTAGGCATCATTTGGAAGGGTGCTTCAGAGATGATCCTTCTCTCTCAGTGTATGACATCAGGGGGCACGTGATGGCCCTGTATATTATTAGTTTGCAGAGAATATCCACATAGTCGTATTAAGACAATCTCTGATTATTGATTTAATTAAAATGATGATAGAACTATGTTAGTAGGATGGGAGAGGGGAGCCATAGTTTGTGCAAAATTAAGCTAAATCCTTAATCGACAGTGTCTGTAGAGTTGCTAAATCAACAGATAACAGCATAAGTAATGGGAAATGTGGTAGCAACAACTGACAGCTCATGGAGCTAAAATTAGCTAAAAGTAGTCAAAAGGGGAGAGAAGGGAGTGATCATGCAAAGGAGGTATAACTATCTTTTACCAAGGTCTCAGTGCCTGAGAAATAGGTCAAATCAATAGTGTGCATTCTTTTTTCCAAAGCTCAGTGGAACAGACCTTAGCTGATCTCAGCAGCAGATTGAGACATGCCTGTTGGCATAAAAGAGGTTTTCTTTGAGCCCTGAGTGGTTACAAATATAAGGATAAAGCAGATCCAGTTCAAGCATTAGGAAGTAACAGGTCAAGCTGACGGCCCCCCAAATAAATAACTATGTTTTTGAGATTTTGAGGATGCAGGGGTCAAGGAATGGACCTGTGCCCCTGTTTATTGTATCCCAGATTAGAAAGAAACCTGGCGCAAATAGCGTTCTAGTTTGCTTGAATGAGGAAATGTGAACATCAGATGGTGTCAATTAGGCGTTTACAGGCTATTTCACGGACACAAAAAGGACATTATCACTGTTCCCCAGTGCTCTCCAGCACCTGGAGTGTCTCAGACAATGGTGGATTCACATTATGAGCAATCTGAAGTGTCAAATGAGTGTGATTAAACGAACCAAGCTTGTGGAATCTCAAAGGCAGGCCGACTTCCTTGTTAGAACTCTGGAGCAGCACTGTATCTTTAGAAAGCCCACTGCTGGCTGCAGGAGGTCCAGTGAGCCAGGAAGGGTCTGAGAGGAGCAGTCAGGACAGGGAGACAAGCCTTCACTGTTGTTTCTGCAGACCATGAAAACCTGAGGGCCCAGGTCACAAGGTATTCTTGTGCGGGTGTAGACCTGTGCTCTTCTTATTCGGAATTTGATGAGGAATTATCACAGAGAGAAAGCTCTGAAGATTCATACAACGCTGCATGCACAGTTTAGCTAGATTACAACAATGGAAGAGGAAAGAGAAGCGCTGGGGAGAATCGTTTAAAAATCTCCTGAATAAAAAGCACATCAATTTTGCAGGCTTTATTTTCATTATGAAATCGCATGTATCCTTTCCTTTTGCTGTTTATGGAAATATAATACTCTTGCAGAGAAGTGCACACGTCATACATGAACAGCTCACTGAGTGTTTACTGATTTCTTTTTAAAGATAAAAACAAGAAACCAGAGTGAGAAGTAGAAACAGTGGGAGAGGCTGTAGTCTGCTCTGTCACTACCTAGTGACAAGTGGCTTGATGTTCCGGTGTACACCTGATGGCCAGGTGTGGCTGCAAATCTCCCTGGAATTGTTTCCACTCCTGGAAGGACCAATCTGGGTTGCCTGAGGCCTGACCCCCTGTGGGGATGCCCACAGCATCCACCGTCCTGCCAGCTTCCTGGTTGCACCAAGCAACCTACTTTGTGGGAAGAAAGTAAAAGTCTTCAGGTGCAGGCTATAAAAGAAATAGGACTATGAGCAAGTAAGGAAATAAATACAAAGACCCTGCCACGGTTTTTCCGGGAAACTCATGGTTTGTTTTCAGTCCATGACTCACCACTGATTCAGATAAGTGAAAGGAAGCCTGAAGGAGAGGCAGTGGGTAGCTTTGAATATCAGATCACGTCACTTCTCTTCCAAAAGCCTTTCTGTCACTACTGGATACACTAGGAATAAAAACTAGACTCCCAACCATGGTCTACAAGGCACCAAGTTATCTGGCATTACCCAACTCTCAGACCTTCTCTCCTGCTGCTCCCCTCCTTTACTCAGTGATCATAACTCCACCAGCTGCCATCCTGTTCCTTGGCCATGCCTCAGGGCCTTTGTACTTGCTGTTTCCACTGCCCTAGGAACTTTGTATTGTTGGCTGCTTCTCACCTTTCAGTTCTCTACTTGGATGTCACCTCTTCAGTGGACTTCCCTGACTGGTCCTACCTAAATAGAAGAATCCCTTCTTCTGAATCACTCCCATCTTATCATCCTATTTATTCACTGAATAGCTTACCAGAGCTTGAAACTACCTTTCATTTGTTTGTTTATTTTTTCAGTTGTCTCTTGACTACCTCCCCTTTCTAGAATGTCAATTCTGTAAGGGCAAAGACTTTATCTGTCTCACTAATGGCTATATAAATCAGCCCCTAGAATAAGTGCTTGGCACATAGTTGATGCTCAGTTAAGTATGTACTGAATAAATGAGTAAATGAATGAGTGAATAATATGCATAATAAACACATCACTAGGCTAAGGTACCTGCAGGGAGTGAGCCCATTTCCTTCTTTGGAAGCCCCAGAGGGCCTTGAGCACAGAAGTCTGAGTGCCATGCTCAACATGGAGACTCCCGGAAAGCCCAGGCTAGGTTACTAAAATCTCTATTAGTTATCCATTGCTGCATAACAATTTACCACGAATTTAGCAACTTAAAACACGTTTATTATCTCACGGTTTCTGTGGACTAGGAGTCTGGGCGTAGCTGGGTCCTCTGTTCACGGTCTCTTCTGAGGCCATCCTCAGGGTGCAGGCCAGGGTTGTGGTCTGATCTCAAGGACTGATCAGGGAAAGATCTACTTCCAAGCTCACGTGGGTGCTGGTAGAACCCAGTTCCTTGCAATTGTAAGACGGAGGACCTCAGTTTCTGGCTGGCCGCCAGCTGGGTGCTGTCCTCAGTTTCTGGTTGATTGTTGGCGCGAAGATATCCTTAGTTCCTTGCTACGTGGACCTCCCCAACATGGCTGCTTGCTACAACAAAGAAGCAAGGGAGAGAGTCTGCTAGCAAGATGGACATTATCATCGTATGTAATGTCATCACAGAAGTGACATCTCATTACTTTTGCCTTATTCTAGTCTAAAGCTAGTCACGGATCCAGGCTGCACCCTGGGGGAGGAGATGACAGCACGGGGTGTGAATACCAGGAAACATGGATCTCTGGGGGCCATGTTAGAATCTGCTCACCGTTGTCCACTTTCTAGTTCCCAATGATTCACCCCCTCCCGCACGTCCCTCACACACACCAAATACATTCATCTCCTTCCAAAAGGAGCCAAGGATCTCATCCTGTTACAGCATCTGTTCAAAGTCCAGAACCTCACATAAATCAGAAAGTGTACTCTTTGGGTGAAATTCCTCTATATTTATCAATTTTTAAAACTAGAGAGACAAGTTGTCCATCCCTTGCCCCTGCAACCTGCAATTGTGGGGTAGGATAGAATAATAGCTATAGACATTTCAGTTCAAAAAGGGGGAAATGGGAGGTATAAATGAGTGCTGGGAATAATTCTCCTTGGCTCTGTCCTTTGGGTTCTTGGTTCCATCCTCTGAATGATTCTTCTTCTTTTTCTGCTGAGATGGCTGAGGGACAAGGCTCCTAAGCTTCCCACTGGCCCTGCCCTTTGCTTTGATTAAGACCTGTGAGACACGACATTACTGCCTTGAGAGGACCCTTTATGGGACTGAATACTGCTCTGCTCCTCTCATCTCTCTTGAGATTTTAACAAAAGGTTGTATAGCCACAATCTTGGCTTTTTCTCCATGCCACATTTTCCTGACTGTGAGGAAGCCATTTCTTAATTTTAGTGTATTTTGCCATCTGGGAAATCTAATAATTTTCAAAATCATTAAGTCCTGGTTTTCTGTTTAGAGTTTTCCCTCAATTTTTCTCTCTCCTTGTGCATTTTACTATAAGCAGCAAGAAGAAACCAAGTGGTGCCTTCCTCATTTTGCTTGGAAATTTCCTTAGCTAAATAACCAACGTCACTCCTTCCGTGTTCTGCTTTCCACATAACTGCAGGAGACAACTTTGCTAAGCTTTCTGCCACTACACAGCATGCATCTCCTTTTCTCCCTGGTTTCCAACATGTTCTTCGCTTCCTTCTGAGGCTTCACCAGCAGTGTCCTCAAAAATCTCTTCTACTAACAATCTGTTGGAGCCAATTTAGGTTTTCTCTCTATCATGCTCCTCAAAATTTGTCCAGTCTCCACACAGTTCCAAAGCCACTCTGATATTTTTGGGTATTTGCTACAGTAGCACCCACTTCCACATACCAAAATCTGTATTGACAGATTGTGTGTGTGCCTCCCACCACTTTGGCTCCCTAAGTGTTCAGTGAAAGCTAAGCACACTCCCAGCAGCATGATAGGCATAAGAAAAACTATTTGATGGCAGTTACCTTTTAGGCAAGGTCGATACTGTTGTTCTGACTCTGTTATTCCATCATCACGGACAGATTCCTTTGCTCTGCACATTTACATGTGTGTGGGGTTCAGTTTCTCTCTGCTGAGTAAGTAGGGCAAGTTTCCTTGAAGCCAAGCCACTGGGTGTGGATTCTATGTTCTGGGTTTTTGGGAAATATCAGCATCAAGGAGGACACCACTGAGTGAGGATGGCTTAGAAGAGCATTAGGGATGGAACATTTGGTGATGGGGGCTGTGCTTTGTGATCTGAAACCCCTCTGAAAACGTGGATTCCCCAGCAGACTGTTGGGCCACTGCCCATATGTTTCCTACAGCAGTCTGACCTTTGAGCAGGATGAGCAGTTCCCATGATGGCTGTCCCCTGGGGTGGCAGCTAGGGTACCCAAGCATCCTGACACATGACAAACAAGCTTCAGGCTAGAAAGCCCTCCTGGCAACCCTGTTCTGCTTCCAACAAGCCAAGTTGGCAGTGAGATTCCATGACTGTGTTCACTTCTGGGGTTACACCCTGAAGGTGAGCCTTGGGGTTCCATCTGGGGGCTCCCATAGCTTGAGTGCTGCTTGGCATTCATGCTTGATTCCTGCAACTCTGGAATGTTACTCTATAGCAAATACCAGAATGGCAAATCTATAGACATTTGAGTGCCCTAAGGATCATGCCTGTCTAACTTGGTATGTGTCACATGAGCTTAATTCAGCATGATCTCACGAATGCCACAGGCTTGTTCTTATATCTTGTTGTCCTTGCATCTCGGTTGACCGAGTGAATCATTCTTCTGCATGGGAAATTGCTACTGCATGTGCAGCATCATCCTTATAGGTGTTTCCATTTCATCTAGGTCAATATATTCCTCAGTTCTAGCCAGGATCCTGTTCTCCACTGTCAAGTAGACAGGTTCTCTTTCTTTTTTGAAAGATTTATTTTCACTTCTTCTCTATTAGGAAAGTTCTTTCAATCATGGGTGGCCCTGCCTTGTAATTACCCCCAAGAGCCTTTGTCCAACTTTCTCATCAACTTTAATTAAAACTTCTTATCTATTTTCCATGTTTTGGGTGGATAGAAAGTAGTGTTCCCAGGGACAAGGTTCTTTGGGTAACAATAATTTCAGCTGATGTGAGAAACAGGAAGTCTTAGAGTCTCTTGCTGAGTAGAAAATGTCAATTCTTTAAGAAAAAGGACTTACAAAGGTAATTCTTGTTTTATTAGCTATTTTGGAGAAGGTTCCTCTTCAGCTCAAGTTATATCACATTATTTTTGATCATCAAGCCTGGGGTGTAACTTGTCCAGAGGCAAAAGATAGGCTGGCTTAGCAGAGGCCAGTACACTGTTTCTTTATCCCTACCCACCTCTTCTCAAGAGCAGGTGGGCTCTTCTCTCTTTTCTTTTCCTTGGGTATAGTGAGCGGAATGACGGCCTCCCAAAAGATATGTCCCCCAGAATCTGTGAATGTGACCTTATTTGGAATAGGTCTTTGCTGGTGTAGTTAAATTAAAGACCTTGAGATGAGACATCCTGGATTTAAGGTGGGTTCTAAAACCATTGTCAGATGCCCTTAGAAGAGAAAGGTGGAAGGAGACGAGACACAGACACAAAGACACAGACTCATAGAGAAGGTGATGTGAAGACAGAGATGAAGGTTGGCATTATGTAGCTCCAAGCCAAGGAACACCATGGATTGCTGGCAGCCACCAGAATCTAGGAGACGGGCATGGAATGGATTCTCTCTCAGAGCCTCCACAAGGGACTAATTCTGCCAACACCTTGATTTTGGACTTCTGGGCTCCAGAACTGTGAAAGAAGGAATTGTTGGTTTCTGGTAATTCATTATAGCAGCCCTAGGAAACCAATGCATAGGGAATGCAGCAGGGATGTGAGATGTTACTATTTGCAGTATATTTTGGTATCATGAGATAATCTGGGTTCCCTTCAAGAGAGAGAATTGGGGACCAGAGGGTTATTTGGAGCTGGTGTCATGGTTCCAGAATGGCTATTGAAAGGCCTTTGAAATCAAAGGAGATTAAGACAGGGGATGGAGGTCTCCTTGATCCAATAACACCAGACAGTTGGCTGAGGGAGGATGAAAGGCTGTACGTCTCTTGTGTGAGACCGGTCCATGCTGTCTGGGTGGAAAATGAACACTTACTGGGACGAGAGTTTTTTGTGCTTAGATGATTTTTGAGGAAAACGATCACAGCCATTGCCAGTGGAAAGACTGAACTGGGATTGGAAACTACCATTTTCCTCTCACTCAGAGGGTTGGAATACACCCTTCTCCCCTTTGGAGCCCTCAAAGATCTGTGGAAAGGAAAATGTCTGTTAACATGTGACTAGACTTTGCCAGAAACAAATACGGACCGAAGCCTCAGCCTCATTTTTCACGTGATGAGGGGTGGGTTTTCCTAGAGGATAAGGGTACACCAGTTGGGAAGGAGAGAGACTGCATGTGTGTATATACAACAGAGAAGGGACATAATCCACTTCATGATCAAGAGCTTGCCCTCTGTGGTTCTCAGGTTGAGAAGGCTGAAGGTAAGTCCAGGACTCCCCAAGCATAAGGAGATTTGCACAGATTGTCTTGTCCTAGGCAATACTGCAGGTCAGAAAAGAGGTACCCAGGCTCATTCTGGGTGTATTTGTGTTAAGAAACACTGGCCTACACTGTGGAAACTAGTATAGTGGTTCCTCAAAATATTGCAAATATTACCATATGATCCAGCAATTCCACTTCTGGGTATATACTCAAAAGAATTGAAAGCAGGGTCTCAAAGACATATTTGTATGCCCATGTTCTTAGCAGCGTTAGTCACAATGCCTAAAATGTGGAAGCAACCCAAGTGTCCATTGACAGATGAATGGATGAGCAAAATGTGGTCTATACATACAGTGGAACAGTATTCAGCCTCAAAAAGGAAGGACATTCTGACGCATGCTACAATATAGATGAACTTCAAGGACGTTATGCTAAGTGAAATAAGCCATTCACAAAAAGATGAATACCGTATGATTCCACTTAGATGAGGTAGTTAGACTAGTCAAAATCATGGAGAGAGAAACTGTAATGGTGGTTGCCAGGGGCTGTGAAAGGAGGCAAAGGGAGTTATGGTTTGATGGATATAGAGTTTCAGTTTTACAAGACGAGTGGTTAAGTTCGTGTGCTCTGTTGCAGGAGGCCCAGTGTTTCGTTGGTTCGAATCCTTGGCGTGGACATGGCACTGCTCATCAAGCCACGCTGAGGCAGCGTCCCGCATGCCACAACTAGAAGGACCCACAATGAAGAATATACAACTATGTACCGGGGGGCTTTGGGGAGAAAAAGGAAAAAAATAAAATCTTTAAAAAAAATAGTTAAGATGGTAAATTTTATCTTCTGTGTTTTTTACCATAATGAAAAAAATTGGGCCAAAAAAAAGAAAAGAAAGACTGGCCTAAAGCCTTGGCAGAGTCCCTCTTAGCGCTGAGTTGCTACAACTTAATGAGAAAGAAGTTGAGAGCTGATTTATTTGACATTTTATCAGCCAGGGCTCCCTACAAACTCTGGCGCCTTTAGATTCTTACAGTGTAAAATTAATTGAAAACAGATAATCTTAATAGAGAAAAGAGAAAGAGTGGCCACTCTCCATTCCTGATCAGCTGTAACGGAGGATATATGGACTTTCACTAATGATATCATCAGAGCTGCTGGAGCGGGTACAGGATCTGAATTCTAGCCAGGGGCAAGTGTGTGGAGGTGCTGTCTTCAAGGCAATGGAACAACTTATTAAGGTGGAGGGGAGAATAACTTACTCATGTCCACATGACCTGGGTTCCAATCTCAGCTCTGCTAATTTGTGTTCGGCACACATTTGTTAGGGGTGTTTTTTTGTGAGGAAGATTGGCTCTGAGCTAATGTCTGTTGCCAATCTTCCTCTTTTTTTTTTTCCTCACCAAAGCCTCACAGTACATAGTTGTATATTCTAGTTGTAGTTTCTTCTACTTCTTCTTTGTGGGATGTGGCCTCAGCATGGCTTGATGAGCGGTGCTAGGTTCATGCCTAGGATCTGAACCAGTGAACCCTGGGCTGCCGAATGGGAGTGCATGAACTTAACCACTCGGACATGGGGCTGGCCCCCATTTGTTAGGTTTTTGACTGACAACATCTGAACCCCCTTCCTATGCATGGGAAAATCCACAGAGCTTATCTCCCACCCCTTTCTTGGGCTTTAGAATCTAGAGTGATGTTTCTAGAATATGCATCCTTTCATCATCTAGTGATGGGGGTTCCACTGGACACATCCAGTGTCCAGTGGAGGAGGCACAAGTAGAGCTGGTCAGTGTCGAGTGGCTGTGGTGCCAGTGGTGGCCTGTGACTAGTGTCACTCTAGCCAGGTTGTTCCTGCTTTGCTTGATATCTGAGCTTGGTCTTCAGTCTTTCTTCTCTTTTCTAAGTCTCTCAGAGTTGGTTTCTCTTGTTTGCACAATTGTGTAATTTTGTACAAATTAAACTTTCTGGCATTTAGTTTCAAATTAAGCTTCTTGGAGTTCTAGGATGAAAGACTATAAGATAAAGGGATTAATTTGTTGGTCATGGGGTTCGAATAAAAGCGTGCTTATACTTTCCTCCTGATCAAGAGGTGAAGGGCTAGTTTTAAGAAGCAGTCTTGTCTGTGTTCAGTTATTCATTACAGCTCGGTTTGTGGTGGCAGAAGATTGGAGACGACGAAGCAATAGGAGACTGATGGAATATTCTACAGCCTACCATACAGCGAGTAATAAAGGATGAGGGAGATGTTATGAACTGATAATCTGAGATCTCCAGGATATATTGTTGGGTGAAAAAAGTAGCATTAAAAAGAGTTTGTATAGTAAGTATGCTTACATTTTTTGTTAAAGAAAAGGAGGGAAAAGAATTTTTTTTTGGCATTCCCTTGTATTTGCCTAATGAAATACTGTAAGAAATTAATATAAATTGTTACTGTCGGGGGTGAGAGTAGAACAGGGTGGATGGGGTCAGAGTGGGAGTAAGACTTTAGCATTGCTTTGCTTTTAAATAATGTAAATATGTTACTTTTTAAAGAGAAGGAAAGAATTAATAAGATTTAGGTTCTCTTTCTCCAAATATAATGTAATATACAATATATATAAAATCTATCTATCTAGCATCATCATCATCACTTATCTATCAAGAAATTTTTATTTAGTCTGACAATTTAATCTTTTACTTAGAATAAAGGCCTTGAGAAGATGGATGTCCAGAGCCAAGAGAGCGCAAGGAGCAAGGCTGGTGAGGTAGGTGGAGGCTAGATCATACGCAGCTTTGCGGGCCATGTTAAAGTGTTTGGATTTTATTCCAAGAGCAATCCAAAGTTAATGAAGGGGTTTAAGAAGGGGAAGGACTAAGTACAATTTCTATATATCACTTTTTGCTACTCAATTGTTTTTTGCCATTTCACTGATAGAGTGAACTGAATTGATTTGCAACTCCCTATATCACAAATCATCATGAATTGACCATATTAGAGGGCAAAATAATTTTTGAAGCTTAAATGAAATACAACGCTGTTAACAGACTAATCACCTAATATAAAGACCATTCTTTCAATTAGGCTTTCCTAAAAACTATAGGAATTTGATTTTTGAGATTCAGGAAGAAATCTTCGTTATCAGTAGCAGTCAATATGTTACTGACTTCATGACCATTAGTGAAAGTTGGTGATTACCTTATTGAAAATGTATTGAGATTTATTTGTTTTAGTTCTATCATGGAAAAACTTTAGGTGAACAATGATAGTGAACACTAGAAATGAATTCACCAAACATCAGATTTCTCTCTCTCTTTCCCCTCCGGCCCTCTATCTTTCTAGTTTACATTTAGTCTATCTTTTTGGTAGAATGGTGCTTCTCAATGTGTGGCCTTTGGACCCCAAGAACTTTTTAGGAATTGGTAAGGTAAAAACTATTTTCCAAATAATATTAAAGTGTCATTTGTTCTTTTCACTGTATTGACATTTCCACCGGTGATGTAAAATCAATGGAAGATAAAAGTGTGGCACCATAGTGGGAATTAAGGCAGTGGCACCAAACCATAACAGTAGTCACTGAAATTTTCACCACCGCACATTCTTAGTTAAAAAATAATGCTAGTTTCAATTAAGAATGTCCTTGATAAAGCAGTAAAAATTATTAATTTTACTAAATCTCAATCCTTGAATTATTTTAATATTTGTATGATGATACGTGAAGTAGGCATAAAGCATTTCTTTTGCATATGGAAATATGATGGCTGTTTTGAGGAAAAGCACCTGTGTGGTTGAGTTGAGAGCTGACCATTTGTCACGGGAAAACATTTTTACTTGAAAGAATGACTGACAGACAAACTGTGGTTATTTAGAATTGAACATTTGGCAGATATCTTCTCTAGAAGATGAACCAAGTGAACCTGTCACTTCAAGGAAAGTAAACAACAGCATTGGTTGCCAAAATGAGATTTGAGATTTTAAGGGAAAGTTAGAATTTTGGGAAAACTTGTATCCACTACTGTGAGCTTGTCATCTTCTAAAAACTTAAATACTTTTCTGATGAGAATGCTGGTGAAATTAATACATTGTATGATAAAATGTGAGACCACATGGAAGATTTGCATAATTCAGTGAACTAATGTCTGCTAAATGATCAATGCAGGATGTTACAATATCATACATGAGTAAACAATCCATTAAAAGTGCAAGATAGAGCAACGGATTTTAGTTAACTCATGAAAAGTTTACTGACATGGTTTCAGATTCTATATTACAACCAACTTTTAATACACTACCACTTGTTGAGTTTTGGTTTAGTATCAAAGAACACACATGATCTGAAAAGAGTATTGAAATATTCCTCTTATTCCCAACTATGTCTCATTATGAGGCTGGATTTTCTTCATATACATCAACAAAAACAACATATCACAACAGATTGAACATAAAAATACCTATGAGAGGGGCTGGCCCCGTGGCCGAGTGGTTGAGTTCGTGCGCTCCGCTGCAGGCGGCCAGGTGTTTCGTTGGTTCGAATCCTGGGTGCGGACATGGCACTGCTCATTAAGCCACGCTGAGGCAGCGTCCCATATGCCGCAACTAGAAGGACCTACAACAAAGAATATACAACTATGTACTAGGGGGCTTTGGGGAGAAAAAGTAAAAAAAAATAAAATCTTTAAAAAAAAAATACCTATGAGAATCCAGACGTTTCTATATGCCAGATGTTATAGCAATTTGTAAATGTGTGATACAGAGCAGTTTCTCTTACTATTTTTTTGTAAAATATAGTTTTTTTACATAAAAATGTTACTTACGTTAATGTGTAGTAAGCTTATTATTGTTACTTTAAAGTTAATACGTAGATGTTCAAAAAATTTTCAGTTTTAATTCCACTATGGTAAATATCTGTGGATAGAACCTACATAAACAAAGCTTTTGGGAGTCCTCAATAATTTTTAAGAAAATAAAGGGATCCTGAAACCAAAGAGTTTGAGAACCAGTGGTTTATGTTCATTTGTGTGAACATCCAATATTATTCTTGTGCTCAGTGATTTTGCATGATAAAGTCTTTAATTTCAAAGTCCTCAGTTGAGGTGAAGCACAAACTTATATGTACACAGGATAGACAATGTTCGAGATACTTAAAATTCTAAATATAACTCTTGGTAGTTTATTTTCTCTTTTCCTGTAAAATGAGGTTAACATCACCAATTTCAAGGAGTTGTTGCTGGAATTAGATGATGTCTGCAAAATGTGTGGCGTGATTCCACTTGTCTCTCAATGGTCTTGGCTATTGTTTTTCAAGTAGATGGATAAACGTGCTTATATATGTTGAGTTTATCTGGGTCTTATATTCCTCTCTGGTAGCTTTGCTACCACATTCCTATATGATATGTGCAGTCCTATGGCTTTCCTCCTCCTCATCAAATGAAAATTCCATGTAAGGAATATTTTAGATATTTTTCTTCATGCCCCATAAAGAGAATGAATTCAAGTGGTAACCCCTAAGCAATGACTTTTGTTGCTTTTCTAAACAGAAAAAGTGATGAAGACAGCTACAGAATGTTCCTTATGGAGAGCTGGAAAACCTGCTATGACATCACATTATCCTAAAGCTATCCTGGAACCTTAGTGAATTTGAGTGACAAGTTCCTAAGGGGAGAGATTACAGAATTGATACTGCATTGAAAAATTCCTACTCACAGCCTTTTCTTTTTTCTTCCACTTGACAAACTATTCGTAAAAACCATTACAATTACTACTATTTTCTGTTTCTTCAGACTCACTCACAGCCCCTCTCAAAAATCCTTGGCTGTGAAGTCTGAGATTTCGGAAAAGTCTGGCTCATTATTGTGACTAGAAACCAGGTAATGAAACTTATGTTTGGCTTAACTACTAGGGAAAAGAGCATGGAGAAATAAGCCACATGTAGTCCTTCTAGTGTTTTCCTTTGATCAAATGTCATGGTAATGAATAATAGAAATCCTGGTTTAGTTGGAGAGTTGACTAAATAGCACAGAGTTACTATGTTATTCTAAAGTAAACAAATATGTCTTTTGTTGCCTTTGTGGTTTCTTTTTACAGATGTGTTTTTAAAAGTTTTATATTGTAATGATATGGATTTCATTGCCATCGAGGACATCTGATCGACAGTTTATGAACATGAATTGGAAGAAGATAATTCTCTAAGGGAAACTTTGGAAATGGCTGGAGAATGTTTCCTTAACAGGTAGGTATCCTTTTTGAAGGAAACTTTCCCAGTATCTAGTCATGGGAGAAGTGAGATAGAAACCCACTGAGAGCCTGCGGGAGAGAAATTGAATAATGGAATTGGAAGAAACTCATGTAAAGCTGGTTTTTCCGTATTAGCTTATTCTAAGTTCTGAATAAGTTGGCTTTATTTGCCTTAGCCCTGACTCATTTATTCTAACATTGGATTATTGGAGTCCCTTGCTTTTCTGTCTCCTTTCTCTTTCTTCCTGATATTTGTGTATTTCATTACTCATTAACATTTACACCAAAGCATGAAGATTATAGCAGAGAAGAATTTATAGCGAGGTGGAAGTCCGATGGTTACTTTCAGCTTGCCTGTCCTCATTTATAAAATGAGAATGAGAATATTCCCTACTTCATAGAATTGGTCTGAGGATTAAAAGGGATAATATGTGTAAAGTGCTCAACACAGTGCCTGGTACAAAGTAAGATCAACGAATATGAATTGCAAACCATTTTATGTGAATTAGTTTTGTTGGTTGAGGGAAAAAGAGGGTCAAATTATTGGCTGAAATGAGGCTTAGATTTTATCTATGTTTCCATCAGTCTCTCCCGAATTAGTTGCTCAGAAATATTATCAACAATATACTTATGAATCCACCCAAGTAATCGGGCTTCTGAACTTCCTGACCTAAATACATGAATATTTCAATTTAAGTGAACTCAGTGCTCCCGACCCATCGCAGCAGCCTCGTGTGAGTTACAGCCTACGGGTGAGGGATTCCGCTCTGTTGGTCTCGTTGTGTCGGGTGGGATGGGGCTGCAACTAACAGAAAATTGGGCTAACAGTGGCTTAAATAATGCAAATATTTACAAGTCCACATAATAAGAAATCTGAAGGTTGGTTAATTTAGTGGAACAATGGAATCCAAGGACTTTCCGTTTTATCACGCTGCTGTCTTCATCACTTTGGCTTTTGTTTGCAGACTTGTCTCCTCCTACTTGCTAGATGGCTGCCACAGCTCCAGGCATCATGTCTCATGTTACTGCATCCAGAAGAAGGGAGAACAATTTGTCCTTATAGGTCTCTTCATCAGAGAGGAAATTCTTTCCTAGAAGCCTCCCTGGAGACTCGTCTGCCTTTGCTTGGATCGCCAGGGAATGCAGAGGCTGAGAGTCAGTCTTAGAACTGAAAGGGTGGAGCAAGAGAAGCAAAGAACTCAAATGAGGTAACAAGGACTAATAATAATGGTGAATTTTGTCTAATGACGACCCTGGTCTTCTAGTATATAAGGTGATTTCTCTCTCTCTCATTCTGTTTGTGTGTGTGTGTGTATACTCATGGTTGTGTATAATATCATTCATTCATACATAAATTCAATATGTGCTGAGCATCTACTGTGCTGGATGCTTGGATTCAAAGACGAATGTGACGTGACCCTTGCTGCAAGGACCCCATGGCCTGTCAGCTCTCCTTGGCCCCTACTCCCTCATCCATTTAGATCAGACCTCTGCTTCATCTTCACCCACTTTGTTGACGAGACTCTCAAACCCCTTATCTTTCAGCTAGTTTGGAAACCTCCTAATCTTGCCTCCACTCTCTGCTTTCTGCACTTTTGCTGACCTGGGTCACTGATAGCTGCTGAACAAAATCATGCAGGCCGAGAGGTTGTTTCACTGCTAATGTGTCGTTTCAGTCTCTTCTGAGTCCTTTTCGCAGCCTGACTGTCTATTTACTCAGTTTAAACCTCTCTGTCACCATTCTTAAAAAAAAAAAAAGAATACACAGTGAGAAATGGATACTTTCTTTAACAAATGGTGCTGGCAAAACTGGAGACTCACATACAAAAGAATGAAATTGGATCCTTACATCATACACAAAAGTCAACTCAAAATGGATTAAAGTCTTAAATGTAAGACCAGAAACTGTAAAACTTCTAGAAGAAAACGTAGAAGAAAAGCTTCTTGACATTGGTCTTGGCAAGGATTTCTTGGATATGACACCAAAAGCACAGGCAACAAAAACAGAAATCAACAAGTGGGACCAGATTAAATTAAAAAGCTTATGCACAGCAAAAGAACCAACTAACAAAATGAAAAGGCAACCTACAGAATGGGGGAAAATATTTGCAAATTGTATGTTTGATAAAGGGTTAATATTCTAAATATAGGAGGAACTCCTACAACTCAGTAGCAAAAACCAAGCAGCCCAACTAAAAAATGGACGAAGAACTTGAATAGACATTTCTCCAAAAAAGACATACAAATGACCAATGAGTACACAGAAAGGTGCTCAAGATCACTAACCATCAGGGAAATGCAAACCAAAACCACAATGAGATATCACCTCACACATGGTAGTATGGCTATTGTCAAAAAAACAAGATAGCAAGTGTTGGAGTGGATGTGGAGAAATTGCAACCCTTGTGCACTCTTTTTGGGAATGTAAAATGGTGCATCCACTATGGAAAACAGTATGGAGGTTCTTCAAAAAATTAAAAATAGAACTACCATATGATCTAGCAATTTCACTTCTGGGTGTATATTGAAAAGAATTGAAATCAAGATCTCAAAGAGATATTTATACTCCCATGTTCATTGCAGCGTTGTTTGCAATAGCTAAGACATGCAAACAACCTGAATGTCCACCAACAAGTGAATGGATAAAGAAAATGTGGTATATATGTACAACGGAATATTACTCACTCTTAAAAAAGAAGAAAATCCTGCCATACACAACAACATGGCTGAAGCCGGAGGACATTATGCAAGTAAAATAAGCCAGTTTCAGAGGGACAAATACTGCGTGATTCCACTTACATGATATATTTTAAATAGTCAAACTCATTGAAGCAGAGAGTACAATGATGATTGCCAGGGGATGAGGGGAGGGAGAAATAGGAAGTTGTTGTTCAATAGGTATAAAGTTTCAGTTATGTAAGATGAATAAGTTATGGAGATCTGCTGTACAACATAGTACCTGTAGATAATACTGTATTGTACACTTAAAAATTTGTTGAGAGGTTAGATCTCATGTTAAGTACTCTTACCACAAGAAGGAAAAGAAAGAAAGAAAGAAAGAAAGAAAGAAAGAAAGAGGGAAGGAAGGAAGGAAGGAAGGAAAGGAAGGAAGAAGGAAGGAAGGAAAGAAGGAAGGAAAGGAAGGAAGAAGGAAGGAAGCAAGGAAGGTAGGAAGGAAGGAAGGAAGGAAGAAAAGAAAAAGAAAGAAACAGCATGAGACACAGCCTAAATACTTAATCTTGTACTTTCTATGGAGATGGTGTGGGGTCACTGTTCATTGTATCAGATGCTTCATAACAGATGGTGGGAGAAAGTTCTTTCAGGTCTCAGAACGAGGTAGCTATGATTCTTTTCAACAAGTTTATTTCAGATCTATCTACATATCTAGATATATCCTTATGGATGTATACATATATATAGTTAGAGATATTTAAATCTTCACTAGACCTTTGCTTTGGATGAAAGAAACCTCGGGGCTAAATTTCTGCTTTACTGTAGCACAAAAGCAGGAACCCACTGTGTGTACAGCAAGACACACCAGAAAGAGACTCGGCCACCTGGCTGTGGGGAGAACCTCCCACAGCAGGAGCATTGTTCTAGTAGAAGGAGCCCTGACCTGGGAGTAGGCATCCTAGAGTCTGCTCCCAGCTGTCCTCCTGGATGGTTGTGTGTTCTGGGGCAAATTGTATCTACTTTCCTGGCTAGTAATGCAATATTTTGCATCTTCAAATCTTCTACTCTTCCCTCTCTTTCATTGCAAAATGAGTAGATATTTTTCATGAAAGAGCTTTTAAATTCTGGATAATGTTGGGCTTATGCAACATGAGTAAACAGAAACCCTTTTGAAGAAGATAGCTTTGCAGGACAATTAGAAAGAAGTAAGAAAGTTATACTCAAAGCCTTATCATTTCTGTATTAGAAACAAAAGGCTTGTCTTTGCTATGCATTACTTGCAGCCTCCAGCATTGGGGGTGGGGGAAGGAGGCCAACTTATAACAGTGTTGGTGTATTTAATGTTGAGAAAAGCAGCATTTTCAAGGCATGTGAAATAGTCACCTCAAAACGTTGTAATATAGTAAGAGATAACACAACAGCTAATTAAAAAGAAAATAATTATTTGGGATTTAAAGCATCTCAGTGAAGGAGTCACAATGTTAAAAAATGATCAAACATCCTTTAGGGATAACACATTAGAAGTCAATTTGTGCTTTTGCGGTAGGTGAAATAGAATCTTGTAACATTGTTCAAAGGGCAGATAATGCTGTACTTCAGATGGTTTTCAATGTCTCCTTGAGGCTCTATTTCCTTGTAAATCACCTTAACGCAAGAGTTGTGCCCAGAGCAAGCTTTTAGTCAAACCATTTGTTTACTAGTTTAGGGTATCTGGCTGGTGATATGTTCTCAGAAATTTACAACCCTGCTCATTTTGCTCTCAAAATGTTTTCTCCTGTGCCGAATTGCTGTCTCTTTTCACATTGCCTGAATATGAGTTAAATGACCTTTAGCTTCCGTAGAGGAATATCGTATTTTGTAGATGCTTCATGTTTTGTTACCCATGTGCAAAAAATGCTCCCTGGTGAAATGTGTTTTGCATTGCTGTTTCCATCTCCTTCTCCCTCCTAAGAAAGGGATGTATTTAGCTTCCTTTCTCCCAGTGCTCAGGCTCTCCCAGGAGGAAAATATTTGAGGCAGCTCCCCGATCTAAGAGTGGTCTTTAACTCAAGAAATATTCCAAGGAAATGATTGTGTTTAAAGATCCTAAGAGGCCAGTTACTCTACCAGAAAGCGTTCCTTGGGATTAAGGAGTTCCTCTGAAGTCAGAGATTGTAGTGATCATGGTTGGTTGTCTATCCAGGACAAGCATCCACCACTCGTTCCTCATGCAATCTACGTATTATAGTGAAGACTGACTCCAGCCTTTCCCCAGGGGTGGGTCCCAATTCATGTGGGCCAATCTTAGAGTTCAATCCTCCTCTTCAGTGATTGGTTCAGGAGTGGGCATGTGAACGAAAGAGCCTCAGTCAGACTAAAGGGAATGACTTTTATTCCATGATGGGGATGTGATGGTTATTATGTACTAACTCGAGAGAACTTTGACTAATATAGGGAGAGAGTTGCTCTCTCTCAAATGGACATGAAAGAGAAAACACATGGCTGCAGTTGCTGCTGCAGCCATCTTGTGACCACAAGGGCAGCCTCTGTATGAGGACAAAGCTGGCATGCTAAAGAGGGAAGAACAAAGAATTGCAGAGAAAAAGAGAAAAACCTTTGCTTTTTCGTGGAGCCTGTCCTACCTTGGGGACTTATCTACGTGAGATAATAAACTCCTTAATTGTTTAAATCTATATTAGTCAGATTTTCTCTTGTTTCAACAACTTATTTAACACATATCTACTTAGCAGGTACTATGTACCAGGCGCTGTCCTAGGTACTGGCCGTGCAGCAGTTAACAATATGGTCAGAGTCGTCCCCACCTTCATGAAATGTACCTTCTGGTAGCAGAGAAAACAATACACATACGAATACATAATATGATGTCAGGCAATCAAGCAGAGTAAGGAGTTAGGGAGTATTGTTGGGGAGTTGCATGTCTAAGAGGCATGCTATTTGGTCAGGGAAGTGAATAAATTGAGGGAATGAGCCATTAAAACATTTGAGGAAAGAACTTTCCAGGTAAGAGGACAGCAAATTCAAAGGTCCCAAGGCAGAAATGTGTTTGGTGTGTTTTAGAAAAAACCAGGAGGCTGGTCCAGCTGACAGAGATGGAGACTGGTGATTAGAGGAAGACAGTAGTGAGAACATGTGGCTCCTAGAGGCTGTGGTAGGAAGTTGGAATTGCCTGTCTGTGTGATGGGAAGCTATGAGAGAATACTCAGAATGGGAGTTATTTGCGGCTCAAAGCATCACAATAGGTACACAGGGAAAGTAACTTGGACCTGAAGACACAATCTGTAAATACCAGGGCACTTTGATATCGAGGTTTGTCATTGAGTCTTTGAATGGTCATCACATCCATTTAGTCTTCAAGGAACTCATCAGATCCAACTAACTGTTGCCACATTTTTATAGCTCCGAATAACCAAAATTCAGTATAACTACATATATATGTGCGTGGCCATACATATGATATTGAGAAAGTACCTATTTTACCAAGAATTTAAATATTATTTTAAATCAGGAATAACTGTTGTATTTATTTTATCACATGCTTTTGCAGCCTCTGTTGAGATGACATCATGTGTTTTTCCTCCTTTGATCTATTAATATGGAGAATTATATAAACAGATTTCCTGTTACTGAATCATCTTTGTGTTTCTGGAATAAACCCAACCTGGCTACGGTATATTACTTGCTTAATACATTACTGGATTCAATTTGCTAATATTTTATTTATCATTTTTACATCAGTATTCCTAAGAGAAATAAGATTATACCTTTCTTGTCTGGTGCTCTCTTGTTCTGGTTTTAGTATTAGTGCATTTGTAAAAAGAATTGGGGTGTTTTTCTTCTCTCTCTGGAATTGTTTAAATAGTGTCAGAATTTTCTTTCCTTGAGGATTTGAAATAATTCAGTTTTGTGGTTAAGATAATCTACTCACCTTGAAAATTATTTTTCACACACTTTCCAATTTTGTCCATAGACTTCCATAATTTTTAAACAGATGTAGTTATACCACTTATTATGTGCAATTTTGCATTCTGATTTTCCCCCTTAACTTTATTTCAAATGCTTTTCCACATGCTACAGTCTTTATAGTAATTTTACTTGAGAAATACTCTTCCATTGTGTGGGTGAACCATAATTTAATACTTTCCTTTCCTTGCACGAGTAGGATATTTCCTGTTGCTATTTTTGTAAAATAATGCTGCAGTAAGTGTATTTTGCATAAGTTGTATTCTCATTTTAGAATTTTTCCCCCTTGGAATAAATTCCCAGGAATGGGAGGGTAGAAAACTTTCTATGACTTTTGAGATGTATGGGCAAATTATTTTCCAAAAGTATTGTACCAACTTATGAGGGCTCCAGAATTTGGGTACCTTGTTTGCACAACATCCTTGTCAGTATTGGGTTATTTGTCTATGTTTTTTCTGTTAGTATGTATGAAATGGCACCGCAAACATTTAGTCTCCAGTATCAAAGGTGGGAGAATGAGGAGAGCACTTTCCATTAAATGCTGACCATCCCACTGAGATTCCAGAGTTGATTTAGTTGCTGGTGTTTCTCAGCTGTAGGAAGAGTTACTCCTGGACTTTGTCTAGGACTCTGGCCCCAGCTCATGGCTGCATTGTACCAACTGAAGCCAAAGCCTGGAACTCAGACTTTGTCTCCTTTTTGTTTTTATTTGTTTTGCTTTTTAGTTATTGTTGATTGAGCTCCTACAATATGCAAAGCACAAAGTTTTAACTGTGTTTGCTTCATTAGTTACCAACCAGGACACAATGGTTGGGGAACATGAGGACTTCTATAGGCAGATGGAGCAGGAGCCTGCCTCTGGTAGCCTCTTTTCAAAGACAAAATGCCTTCCATTTTTACTTTTTCTCAAACTCTCTAGTTTAGGGACTAAAAACACAAATCACTCTCTTCTGAGTAGGCTGGTAGCTGGCTCAAGGAGGGGAGAAAAGTCTTGGCTCTTTGATGCTGAGTTGTGGTTCCTCCCTAGTTAATCTGTATAAAACAAATACTACTTGCCATCTCAGCAGAGAAGACCTCTTATTTTTGTGAAATCAAAGTACTCTGTAACCATGACACATTTCCAATGTCAGTAAACTGTCCCCAGGGAGAGGCTCTGATTACAGAAGCCTCACAGAGAATAACCATGCTCACTTTTCCTCAAGCTGGGATTGCCACACAGGTGGTGTCTCCAGGAGGAAGACTGATCTCACCTCACCTGTGGGGGCTCAGAGAAGGATTAACTGGAGAGCAGAAGCCAATCAACCATTTCTTTGGCTTTAAAATTTAGTTTTAAAAGTGAGCCCAGGCAATCCAGAAGAAACTAATACTCCTATTTTTCTGGTGATGAAAGGAAGCAAACGGTAGAGTCTAGAAACCAGATTTCTGCTCTTGAGTGAGTAAATAGAAGGGAGGTGCACAGAAAGAGGAAATGTGTTCTTACATTAAAATTCATCTTGAATGTTCAACATCACTAATCATCAGGGAAATGCAAATCAAAACTACACTAAGATATCACCTTACATGTATTAGAACGGCTATAATCACCAAGACAAAAAATAACAAACGTTGGAAAGGTTGTGGAGAAAAGGGAACCCTCATCTACTGCTGGTGGGAATGCAAACTGGTGCAGCCACTGTGGAAAACAGTATGGAGATTTCTCAAAAAATTAAAAATAGAAATACCATATGACCCAGCTATCTCACTACTGGATATTTCTCCAAAGTACATGAAATCAACAATTCAAAGAGACTTATGCACCCCCATGTTCATTTCAGCATTATTCACGATAGCCAAGATGTGGAAGCAACCCAAGTGCCCATCAAATAATGATTTGGTAAAGAAGATGTGGTGTGTATATATACGATGGAATACTACTCAGCCATAAAAAAGACAAAACCATCCATTTTCAACAACATGGGTGGATCTTGAGGGTATTATGTTAAGTGAAATAAGCTAGACAGAGAGGGACAAACACCCTATGATTTCACTCATATGTGGAAGATAAACAAACAGATGGACAAAGAGAACAGATTAGTGGTTACCAAGGGGAAGGGAGTTGAGGGGTAGGCACAAGGGGTGAAGGGGCATACTTATATGGTGACAAACAGAAAATAATGTACAAATGAAATTTCACAATGTTATAAACTATGTCCTCAATAAAAGAAAAATTCATCTTGAGTGACATGCTAAAGCCTGGTGCTTCCCTGAATTTGAAGCACATCAGACTTGCTATTGTTTGCCTCTTTCATAAAGCATATGAGTATACAATCATTGTTTAATAACCGTTTATTGAACATGTGGAATATTCTTAGTTGTGCATTTGATCCCAGGGTTACTAAATCAAATAAGATTTTATTCCTACCTTCAAGTTGGTCCAAGGTGCTGTGGAAACCCTGAAGAGATAAATACTTTGGTCCAAATGAGCTGAGCACTAAGCTGTGAGGCTCCTTACTTGACTTCTTGCCCATTTTCTTTACTGCATATCTTTCCTGGGACATCTTGTTCATCCCTGAGGACTTCCATCACCTCTGTGTGCAGACAACTCAATTGTTTTCTCTCTTGCACTGACCTTTCTCTGGACTGCAGATCTACATGTCTACATGTGTAGACATCTCTACTCAAAAGCCTGGCAGATATTTCAAAGTCAACACGAAGTGAACTCTCCTGTCCCCAAGCCTATTGCCACAGTGTTCCCGCTGGCCAGTGGAACCACCATCCACCGAGTCAGCAGAGCCAGACCATTGGGCTGTCTGAGATGCCGCCCCTCCTTCATCCTCCTTTACAACTAGATGCTGTCCATTTAGTTAACCTCTCAAATAGATTTCGGTTGCTCTCTTCCATTGTCTCTGTCCACAGTCTCAAGATTTCTCCTCTCGTTACCTCAATGTTCTCATGTTAGGTCACAGAGTCTCCTTTCTCCAACCTCCCCCTTCTTCCCCTACCACACACACACACTTCAGTTCTCCAGGTCAAAGCGGTATATTTGAAACTCATATCCTATCATATCATTCCTCTGAATAAAATCCCCAAATGTCTGTCAGCAGAAACTGACCCTGGCTCCCCGCTGGATGTGCCCTCCATCTCCTATCACTCTTCCCTATGCCCAAATGACTTTTGATTCCCTGACTGTTCTGAGTTCTCTCTCACTTCTGGGATTTTTCATGCTCTTTCCTCCATGCAGAATGCCCGTTTCCTTTCTCTTAACATATTCACTCCTAGGTCCTTCACATGCTCAAAGTCCTCATCCCAGGAAGCCTTTCCTTCATCCTCCAGGCTGGCTTAAATGTCCCTCCTAAGCCATAGCCCCCTATGTATCTCTGTCATAGCCCTTATCACTGCTTAAGGGCATGGGCTCTGGGCACAGACTGCCTAAGTTCAAATTCTGGCTCCACCACCTTTAGCTGTGTGACCTTGGGCAATTCACTGAACTTCAGTTTGTCCATAGGCAAAATAGAGATAACAACATTCTTGTGAGGGTTAAAAGAGACAATGAAGTGTAAAGTGCTTTGTACATATTGAGCACAGAGTAAGACTTTAAAAATATTAGTTATTATTATTATCGAGTTTGTGTAGATGTAGGCTGATGACTGACTGGGAAGGAACTTTTTTAAAGATTTTTATTTTTCCTTTTTCTCTCCAAAGCCCCCTGGTACATAGTTGTATATTTTGTTGTGGGTCCTTCTAGCTGTGGTATGTGGGACGCTGCCTCAGTGTGGTTTGATGAGCAGTGCCATGTCCACACCCAGGATCTGAACCAACGAAACACTGGGCCACCTGCAGCGGAGCGCTCGAACTTAACCACTCAGCCACGTGGCCAGCCCGGGGAAGGAACTTTTATAAGCTATGTCAAGATGTTTGAGCTGTACCCTGTGGACACTGAGATTGTTTCAATACAGAGATGAAGGAGAGAGCCATTTTTAGTGCCTTGTCATTCTGCTTGTCTTATAAAACTCAATTTCAAGGGAGAAGCAATTTTCCTAAACTCTTGTAAACCCATTACGTGGCTACCCTCAATCACATGCCTGCAGCACATTCACAAGTTCTTATTTTTATTAAACTGACACTGGCGTCAAAGTTCATCATTATTTACTAGTTTTGATTCCTCAAGGCCAATGTAAGTCAATGTGAGTCAAATTTCATCCTTTCATAACATTTCTTGGGCTACTTGTGATTTGGTTCACTGCTCGGAGGCATTTGAATGCACAGTCATGGAACCACAGAGTGTCAGGGCTGGAAGGGGGCTTTAGAGATGCTCTCATCCAACCCCTTTGCTTTCCAGATAAAGAAACTGAGGTCCAAAGGTGTGGTGGTGGTTGATTTTCCTATAATCAGCAATGTTCCTCGTGGTAATTGTTAGTGTTTGGGGGTACTAAGTAGTCATGATTCTTTCCTTGTTCTGAGCTTGGAACTAGTAGAAAAATAAGACAGAGGAATCTGACAAGAGGGGGTAAAAATATTGGCTTTCTTCCTGAGTGAAGTTAAAGTAGAGAGTACAATTTGATATGTAGTCAAATGGCCTTTGCTCTGAATTGAACTAACCATTTGAAGGCACCAATAGTTGTCGACCTTACAGGTATCCCCTGCCTTTCTCCCTTGCCAGCAGAGGTGATCTTCCATTGCAGAGGCTGCAAATGTATTCTCAGCCTTTCAGACAGCTAGGATATGATCGTGTGGCCTGATCCTGGGCAATGTGATTAAAGAGGAAATCGGCAGGAAATTCTGCAAGACCTTTCATCTCTTAAAAGATAAATGCTTGTGACAAGATACTTTCATCTCCTTATTCCTGTTCTTTTTTTGTTGTTGGACACTGTGGCTTAAGGACACTAAGTTTGGAGCTGGGGCAGGTGATGAAGGAAAGCATGTCAATACACTGAGGGTGGCAGACCAGAAAGATGGGATGACCCTGGGTCCTTGATGACATTGTTGAACAGCCACACAAATGCCCAATTGCCCTGACTCTGGGCTTATTGTTACTTCAGCATAAGTACATTTATGCTACCTTCAGTGGCTTGCCCTTGTTATTTGCAGCCCAAACCATCCTAGATGATAAATCTATCCCACCTCTAAACCTCCAAGATGTTGAGACACCAGGTTTATTTCCCAATCTCATCCATCAATCAGATAAGAGAGTCAGGGTGGGAGTGTGGAGACAGAAACCTGAGTGTTTTATCCATACATTTCCCTCTTGCCCACTACAGAAAAGTGAGAATGGGAGTTAAGTGCTCCTTGCTCCAACCAACCCTCATTATAACATAGGACTGAAAAGATTAGAATGGAGTCTAAAAAAAGGATCTTGTAGTTTTTTTTAAATTGAGGAATTAGATCCACAATTTTATGTAATGGACAGAGTTGAATTGAGTGTGCGTGTGTGTTGGTGTGTATTCTGATAGTACTTCTAAGACTTCACACTTTTGTCGCACTCTGCTGCAGGCCTCATCGATCTCAAGGGAGTTCAGAAAATAGAGCATTAACAACAGTGTTAGGCATGCCTGAAATACGCATCTTGTTTCCAGAGTCCTGGACACGAACAATGCAAAAAGGATGAAATCTAGTGACTCCATCTTTGAGGCACACTAATTTCATTATGAAGTTTCCTGCTTTACTTTTGCCCCTGAGGGGAGAAGATTATTAAAATTATGTCATTGCCCATCAGGCTGTCAGAAAAACCCACACTCCTTTTTCCAAAGAGAGCTACAGAATAGCAGAAGTGATTAAAGCAAATAGCTGGCTGCCAATCAAATCTAATTTCCATACTCTCCACATTTCTTTGATGCGATATTTCAGGCTGCAAAGAGGGAAAATGTTTTTTCCCCTCCGAGTAATTGAAGTTAGTCATAAAACCCAACCAGATCAAGGTGCCAAGGGTACCAAGAAACAGGCGTGTCCTGCCTGACCACTCACATGGGGGACTCTGCTCAAATTGGTGGGGGTGGAAGCCATCAGGTTTAGTGTCATGTATGGGAAAGAATACGATGGAGAAGTTAGAATGGACCCTGCTCCCTGGGCCTAATGCATCCAGGTCTGTGGTTGCCTGGGTAAGTCCACACTCCCACATGTGGGCCCCAGACTGCACCAACTTGAAGCTTGTGACATTTTGTGAGGACACCTGCCATGGCCCACTAAATTTTCATTTAGATATGGGAAGGCAAGTCTGATTGGATTGACTATTTGCTCTGCGGGAAATATTTGCCAAATTTTAATGGAGACTGACAACGTTTTGAGTTGGGGGAAAATGAGAATAAGTGATATTTGGTGTTCTCCACAATCATTCAGTCATTTGCTCACTTACTTAAGTGTTTATTGCCTACTATGTGTGGGCATTGGGGATGTAAGGGTGAAGAGGAGAGTCATAGGGCAGCTTCTTGGAGCTAACCATCTAGTAGGGTTGGAGACAAGTGAGCTGTCGATGACAATGCCATGTGAAAGCAGCTGCAATAGGCAGGAGGTGTAATGAAAGCACATGTCTTGGGCACTCATCTCAGACTCTGAGGGTCAGAGAAGGCTTCCTGAAGGAAGTGGCAGCTACGGCAAGTCCTAAAAGATGAGTAGGGGGTGAAGCAGAGGGAGGGGCTGGGGAGAGGAAAGGGCAAGCGCGGAGTCCAGGTGAGAAAGAGAGGGGGGCTCGGAGGGAGAGTGGGGAACAGCAGGAGAAGAGAGAGCGGGGCCAAGGAGGGTGATTTGTCAAGGAGTTTGTATCTTATTCTTGGGTGCCATGGGGAGCAGCGAAGAGTTTCAACCAGAACGTACAAATCGGGATTAGACTGACATTTACGAAAGACCTTTCCAGCTACAGTGAACAGAGAGGGAGTCTGAGGCAGCAGTAAGAAGGGTCTTCAAGGGTTCTGAATTAGAAACCGAGTCACAAAGTGTTTAGGAATAGAACTGACAGAATTTTGTGTGTGTGTGTCTGTGTGTGTGTGCGTGTGTGGTATGAGGAAGGTGCCCAGAATGAATGTCAAGGGGTTTCATTTACAGGGATGGGAAATGCCAGATGAAGGCGTGGGAAAGAGCCTAGAGAAAAAGATAACTAACTTTGGGACATAATGAGGTTGAGGTGTTTCTGTGACATCCAAGTAAAGAGGTTAAATAGATCGTGAGGAAATCAACGCATGGTATTAGATGCTTATATACTTAATTTTCCGACCATTTCCGCTTTGTTCTGGGCCTAGTTTTCTTTACACCCATGGCTTGTTAACTCCAAATCATGGGTTTGAGACTTCCTTTACTCAGCTCTTAAAGTCTCAAACTACATCTTTAATCCTTGGCTAGCATTTTGCAAAGGTGCGTCACTGGTTCCAAGACACTGGGTTCCAAGAGACACCCAGGACCCAGGGGCCGCAGCTACAGAGAGAAACGGGTGGTAGGGGAGCGCTAAAAATTGCTGTTCGCTATCCCCACAGCTGTCATGGCTTCAAGATATGGTATTGTATTTTCCTTCCTCCGAGCCTCTGCCTGTCAGCTCATCCTTTAGGCTGGTGATTTTTTTCAAGCCCATCCTTTATTATGAAATTCTCCCATCCCCTTGATTATATTAGTTTCTCTGCTTGGGACCTGATTACCATTCAGGCTTCATCGTTCACTAAATGTGAGGCCATCTCTGCTTAGGAGAAATTTCTCCCCACGATTTATTTTGAGGCAGGCTCTTCAGTGATGTTAAGGTAAGAAGCAGTGATTCAGTCAGGCAAACCAGTACATTTCCAAAGATTGAGACTCTCAAATCAAGTAATGGGGCTCAGCAGCTCAGAAGTCAGGTTCTGGATAAATAAGCATATTGATGAAATACAAAAAAAAAAAATCTCTTTTATGGACTCTGCTGCGTTAAGCTTTGAAATTTCACATGTATCAGCTGCACGGGCTCAGCTGGCGAGGGCTCCAAGATTTCTCTAAGATCCATCTAATCATCCCCTCACGGGACGCCAAGGTTTCTCACTGGAACAGCCTGGCCGAGTGGCCGAAGCAGCCGGAGTTGGAAAAATCAGTCAGTCAGAGCCGAATTTGAATCCCGCCTCCACCACTGATTCGCTGGAAGGCCATGGCAATTCGTTTAACTTCTTTGGGCCTCAGTTTCCTTATCATAAAGGGCAGATAAAAATATGTCATAGGATTGTTGTTGTCGTGAGAATTAACAGACCTGCTACATGAGAAGGGTCCAGAAGGAATTCAAATAATTACTCCTTGCCACTGGGTAGCACCCTCTATGCATTAGACCTGCGCTGTCCAGTGTGGCAGCTGCTGCCTGGTGCTTCTGAGCACTCGAAATGTGACTGGCTTGAATTGAGATTTGCTGTCAATTATATGCATGAATACAGATCAAAGACTTTGTAAAAAGACTTAGTAAAAGAAAAGGACATATGAAGAGTGTATAATATTTCATTAATAATTTTTTTTATTGATTACATGTTGAAATGTAGACATTTTGGATAATATTGTGTTAAATACAGTCTTACTTTTAGCACTTACACTGGGATTAATGTTAAAATTGATTTCACCTTTTTCCTTTTATTTCTTAATATGGCTACTAGAAAATTTAAAATTGCATTTGTGCTTTGAATTCTATTTCTATTGGACACCTCTGCTTTGGACATAGGACTTATCCTGAAGGACTTCCAACATCTGGGGTGGTAAGCAAAGGACTTTCCTGGATCGCCACAGCAGCCTCCTCAGCTGGTGTTTTTGCTCCAATCTATCTCCTCCTTATCCCCACAGTATCCTTAAAACACAGACTGGGCTCCTCCTTCACGCTGGAATAAGGCTGAAAACCCTTCTGAGTACTCGGCCCATAGCCCATCTCCTGCTACCATGCTCATCCCTGTCCCTCCTCAACACACTCTATGCTCAACCATGATGCCTCCTTGCAGCTTCCCAAGCTCACCACACCCTCTTCCATGTCTTCAGTGATTCATTCAACAAACAGTTTTTGATAATTAACTGTGAGCCAAGCAGTGTTCTAGGCATTGGGGAAATAGCAGTGAACAAGACAAAGATTCTGCTCTTAGTTCCAAAGGGAGTCAATGTGTGGCTTCCTCTGCCTGGAGTTAATTTGCTCCCAACTCACTGGAGTCATCTCTATAGAAAGTTTCTCCTGACAACATCCATCATCTAAGCTCATAGCATTCTATCTCCATTTTTATCATAGGCTCATCCTACTTCGTGTTATGTTTACTTTTTAAAATATTCTAGTTGTTTTAATTCAGTTTCTCAACAGTAATACTTAAAAATGAACTTCATTTTGTTTTTCTTAATGCAGAATAATCCTTTGTTTAAAATTGAGATATAATTGGCATGTAACATTGTGTTAGCTTCAGGTGTACAATATCATGATTTGATACATGTATATATTGTGAAATGATTACCAGGTTAAGTTTAGTTAACATCTGTCACACACATAGTTACAAATTCTTTTCTTTGTGATGAGAACTTTTAAGATCTACTCTCTTCGCAGCTTTCAAACACACAATACAGTGTTATTAACCACACTCACCATGCTGTACATTACACCCCCATGACGGATTTTTCTTATAACTGGAAGTTTGTCCCTTTTGATCACCTTCACCCATTTCACCCACCCCCGAAATAAAATGTTGATTTGTTTTTTAGTTAACTTTTTATTTTGAGGTAATTATAGATTCATATGCAGTTGGAAGAAATAATAGAGGTATCCTGTGTACATTTTACTCAGTTTCTCTCAATGTTTTTTATACTTACAACTATAGTACAATATCACAACCAGGGTATTGACATTGACACAATCACCCGTCGTGTTCAGATTTACTCAGTTTTACTTGTATTCGTGTACAAGTTCTATGGTTCTATGCAATTTTATTACATCTATGCAATATTTGGTTCTAAGCAATCTTATTACATCTTCTTCATGTAACCACCACGACAGTCAAGAGACAGAACACTTCCATCACCACGAACATCCCTCTTGTTGCCTCTTGTAATTGTACCAACTTCCCTCCTACCCACAAGTCTCCTTGGCTCCTGGCAACCACTAGTCTGTTCTCCATTTCTATAATTTTATCATTTGAAGAATGTTATATAAGTGGAATCATGCAGTGTTTCAAGATGGGCTTTTTTCACTGATTCTTTGGAGATTCCTACAAGTTTTGGGTTCATTCCCTTTTATTGCTGCCTAGTATTCCATGGCATGGATGTACCAGTTTGTTTTACCTGTTGAAGGACACCTGAGTTGTTTCCAGTTTGGGGCTATTATGAATAAAGTTGCTATGAGCATTTGTGTACAAGTTTTTGTGTGAACATAAATTTCCATTTGTCTGGGATAAATGTCAAAAAGTGCAATTTCTGGGTCATACATATGTTGGCTTATTTATCATCCTCACTAGACTATTGACTCTTTGAGGGCGGGTTCTTAGCTGTGTTCAGATTCGTATTACATGTACTTAGCATGTGTCTGACATATGGTAACACTCAATAAAGTATGGAAGGACAGAAATAAGAAAGAAGGGTTAAAGAAAAGAAACAGAAGGAGGAAAGAAATGTATTATTTCTGTCAGTTGTTAGCTATTCCACCCCGTGTCTCCAAACATCACCTTTTAATTTTTTTAATGAACCCAGTCACTCCAGTGCTGGACAGTGTGTGGCACACAGTAGTTGCTTAATAAATGTGTTAAATTATGTAACAAATACTCTGGAGAGTAGAACAGCTCTCCTTTTCTTCATCTTCACCCTCCCATCACCCTGCTCCATCACTCACGCAGAAGCACGGGCATATACAGACACATACACACTCTCTGGGGCCATGATCCCAGGAATCTTTGTCTGGAACAAAGCCAATAGCTAACAAATGAGGTGCTGTTGCTTCGAAGCTTAGCTAACAACACCTTTGGCCTTGTCTGTGTGACTGCCTGGGGAATTACAAGTGAAGGATTTGGGGACCCAGCAGCTTTGTGGACTCATTCCAATGAGAATACAGGATGCACTTGAAATAAAGAATGCTTCTTTGTGGCTCATTAAGCTCCTCTCTGTTCCTCTCTATTAGGCATGTGTCTGCCATGCCCTGCAAAGCTATGACATTCAAAAGTGGAAGAGTCAGGCGGATATAAAAACATTCCACTTCAGTGCCTAAGCCATGTGCCCCTTAATCTGAAATAAATCTGTGACAACTGACAGATACTTCTTTCAGACAGTTGTGGAGAAAGACTTGACTTGTCCTAGTAAATCAGACACAGGCTTCATTATTTTTAGTCTCGTTAAAAAAAAAGTTACCATAGCAACTGCACCATCATCTAGAGGAAATGTTATCTCTTCAAGTTGATAAAATGAGGAGCTGTCCCCCGAATAGCCAGTGCTTTGAACAGACGAAATGATTTTTCAATAACATTAATTTCTCCCAAGACTTCACCATTCATCTTCAATTCATAAGCCCAGAAATTTTTTTTCCCTGTAAATAAGGGATATTAAAAGCGGCACACAACTTTGTAAAATCCACAGCTGAACTTCGTTGTGTCTGTTTACAGAAAATCACTACTTTATTACTTCCTTGAGACACATAGCTTCATTTGTGGCTTTTCTATTCATCCACAGGAGGCGTAATGCTAATTAATTTGACGCTTGCACAGAGTGTTATGTATTCTGAGAGGACAATGAGGAAAAACATATCGGAGCATGTCCATCTTTTCTAAACTCTCAAGAGGTCATTGTAGGCGACACAGCAAATAGCTTGGTTCCTAGGGGCCCTCCATACCTGTGGAACGGAGTGCGTGCTCAGCACATTTTGGTTGGTTCAGTTAGTTGGACTCCATTCTTGGTCAGAACTGAAATTGTTTGGGAGTATTTATGAAGATTTACTAATATATTGAATTTTGGAAGCAGGGTAAAGCTTGTACCTCCAAAGTATGAGATTTGGACCTTAAAAATTATATGTAACACTTCAGACATTTTTCCTATGGGAAAACATGTTGTTAATTTTATTGTCAGATCAGAGCACCACAGGTTGGCTGGGGGAGCCTGGTTGGTGGCCACCTGTGTCTCCCCTGGTTTCAGGATGCTGTTAGGTCTCTTAGACTCCAAAGACTTTGCTTCCTCTATTCTCAGACTCACATTTTTTCCCTACATTTAATACCTTTGAAATCAGGATATGCCTGATAATTAATGGTCTGACGTTATTCTTTATCAGCAGCTTTTTCTTTCTTAGGGGTGCACACAGTGGTGATGCATTCCCTGGGAGGGAGAGAGAAACAACATGCGTTGCCTGTGTGTCATGTATTAAGCACTGTGATAAGCAATTTGTAGACATTATTTTGTAGAATCCTCACATGAGTTCTATGAAGGAGGCATTTTCAATTTTGTGGGAAACTGAGACTCAGAGGGGTTATGAGACTTGTCCAAGATCACAAGTTGCCAAGTGTCAAGGTCAAGATTTGCACACAAATCTTGATGCCTTTATTCTAAGTCAGGTTCTCCATCTGACTTTCCCTCACCTTGTTCTGTTCACAAAATAGTTTTCAAATCTTTAAATTCTGGTGCTGGGAAGGATCTTAAGAGTCCTGGGGGCCAATCCCATCATGTTACAGATGAGGAAACTGAGGCTGAGAGAAGTGACTTTGTGGCTGCCCAAGGCAGTCACAACAGGAAGTTGTGCCACTGGGAATCAGCATGGCCAAGCCAGAGAAGAGAGTTTCCAGGCTCTTGCAATGTCTCCATCCCCTGCATACAGTGTGCACCCCAGGCCCTCCCCATCCGGGGCTGCCATCCCTGGACCAGGCCTCAGTTGCTCAGTCACCCTTTCCAGGCACTGACATTCAGCTCACTCCTCCTCTGTTGTCATGCTCCCTGTGCTTACCTGTGTTCCTTCTCCCCTCTCCTTGCTCCTAGTGAATCTGTACCTTGTGACTCATCCTCCAAGATGACAATGAATCCATGAGAAGGTGATAATGGAAAAAGACGAGAGAAGATGCACCAGGGCCTGTGCTTGGAGATGTTGCCCACATCTTCGTTACCTCCAGAGAGTGACTTTAATGGTGGGAATGTCAATGCAGATGGAAAGGAAGGTGGCAGATGCACAGACTATGTTGCTGAGATATTCTGTAGGTATCAGGGCCTTAAGTAGCCTTTGAAATCACACAGCAACCTAAAGTGGGGCAAGTGACATGGCATAGTGCAAGGATTGGAAAAATGGCATCCATTCACTGTTCCCCTTTCCTACACCTGTGATGAAGCTGATGGGTCCCTGCCCTCAGCACTGGGAGTGAATTCAGACACCTTCTTAACACCGTGTTCCAGGTATTGCCTTCCAATTGACTGTAGTTGTTTATGGGGATGAAACAAACCTATTTGCCAACCCCAATGTTGTCGAAGGCTTTGGAGGCAGCACGTTGCAAAATAACTGAGCCTCCATTTCTCCCAATGTAAAAAGAAGACTATCATTGATTTACAGAACTGATGTAAGATTTAGAGACGACATGTGTAGGAGCAGAGCAGATTCCACAGTACTCAGTGACTATAAACTGTCATTATTATAATGTTAATGCTGGTGGAGGGTAGGCATCATGCCACAGCTCTACATTATAAGGAAGTTGGGGATTGTGAAAGAAAGGTACTCTTGGCTTCCCTTTGCTGTCTTTCCTTATCTTGTGACATTCCAGACACAAGCATGTTTGTTTCAGGTCTAACTGAAAAGGGTTGAGACTCCTCTTTAGAAACACAGCTCAGGATGGCAACTCATTGCCAACTGGCCAGCTCTTGGTCCAGCAAGTTGGGACGATCACACCAGGTGAGCAGTTGTCCCCATAGTGTCCCAGCTCTATTTATGTTACTCACAAGCTGAAGGGCCAAAGAGAATCCTCTCACTATTCCAAGCTTAATTCAATTTTCTATAAAACACATATAATAATCTGACTCTAGGGATGATATATTGATGGCCTAGCATGAGGGTTGTTAGATGCTTTGAAAAACCAAAGCCTTAATGAGTAGCATGTTTATTTAGAGAACATCTTTCTTTGCGGAAAATGGAAATGCTTAAACTTCTTATCACTTATTTATTTAATATGCATCTTAAATGTCTCTGGCTATGTTGTTATTTGCTATGATATGTACACTGCTAAGGGCAAGAACAATGTCGGCTTCATTTATTTTTTAGAGAATCCAGAATAACGCTGTGAACAACCAGTTTTTTTAATCCATTTGTATGCTGCTGTTACAAATTGGAATATAAGCTGTGTGCTATCCTCATAAAGAATATGATTTAATTTTTAGTTTAGACTTTGAAGAACCAGAAATCTAATGAAACATTTCCATTAGAACAGCATTGAATATCATTACTTGCAACACAAATGTATACTTATTGGTTTATTTTAATTTTTAACGTAGCCATATTAATTGACTTTCTATTCTAAAAACATACTGAATGTAGAAAATGTGAAAAATGCTGAAAACCATATAGAAGAAATGAAAAGTCATCTTAAATTCCGATGCTGGAAGATAATCTTGCTATTTTCTTCCCTATATGCTTCATTTTAAAGTGTTATTAATATTATCCAATTCTCAACTAATTTGAAGACTTTCAAATGTTTCTTCTCACTGTGCTTTCCATCCCTTCAGTTAGTGATTCTGTGTTTTTTTCCAGGAAGAATTATTGTTTTGTTATTTTTCAATGTATTGAAGTGTGCTGTGAGTTAAGGGAAAGAGTTTGCCATGAGCTGGTAGCGACTGACTCCTGTTTCGAAGGAAATTTGTGGTTACCATGAAGGAAAATTTAATCCATCTTGCCCCAGTGCGTTTGTTCTCCTGAGAGCCAGGTAAACTACATTTGACTGTTCCCCTAGGATTATGTCACCCACCAAGGTAACTTTCTGTTTCAGTAGGTGATGTTAAGAAACAGAACAACACCCTCTAAGTTAATCAGTTTTGGAAAATAGAGACAGGCTTTCTATCCCAGGGCTTTGATGTATTCAGTGGTTCCTGTAAGGATCGGCCTCTCTTTTGTCTTGATTGACAAGACCTTTCCTATATATTTGAGCAATCAAGCAGCCCAGTAACAGAGGGTAGACGTTTACCCAGAGCAAACTTGTACCACTCATTGTGACTTTCTGAAGTCTTGGGTGAGAGTTTTAGCTCTAAAAGAAGAGTTAGCTCCAGCAAGATCAGGTAAGTGTTTCTCCATACTTGTAACTTCAGTCCATGCGAGGGGAGGTCTACTTTTGGTGTTACTCATGTTTTGCATTTATTTTGAAGAGACCATTGGAACAAACTTCTTTAACACACAAGTCAAGTCTAGCAGTTGGGTCACGGTAAGGAAGAGTCTGAGAATGCCCTTGAAGGGTTGGGTGTCTAAGGAGAACAATGGGTCCATGGAATCCATACTGGAGCCACTTAGAGAGATTTTGAGCACTGTGTTGGAGTTGTGGGCATTTACAATTTCTTGGCTCATTTCTCCTGAAATGCTAAGAGCAAGGTCACTTTGATAGTGAACAATACATTGTGGGCTGCCCCACGGCAGGCAGCTGTATCTGTTGATAAACTCTCTTTCCCTTCCTTCTGCAGAGAAACAGCATGAAGCTGGCATACCTTTTCCTTGGCCCCATGGCCCTGCTCCTCTTGGCTGGTTGTGGCTGTGTCCTCGGCACCTACAGTGGGGACCTGCGCACCTTTGTGGGCTGTGCTGTGAGAGAGTTTACCTTCCTTGCCAAGAAGCCGGGCTGCAGGGGCCTTCGGATCACCACAGATGCCTGCTGGGGCCGCTGTGAGACCTGGGAGGTGAGTCCCAAGATAGGCCCATAGGGCAACGCCTTTAGGGCCAGCCACGTGTGTTGGTTTCCTGAGTGTTCACTTTTTTAATGAAATCAAGTAGAGCTGGGGCATCCGCCCTTTCCTGTGGATCTTTTTTTCTTTTAGTAATGATTATTTGGCATCCTTCAAAAATAATCTGAAAGAGATATGATCTTGCCACTCTAACCAAGCATTTATAAAATTAATCATTTGATTTACATGGTGCCTGTGTATTTGGGAATGATCTCTGGAACGTCAAGATGTGCTATTATTCTACCCATTTTGCAGATGACATGGAGGAATTCAAGGGGTGAATGACTGCAAAGTCATGTAGGGAGTCATTGGAAAGTTGGGAATAAATTCTTGGTTCGAGCCTGTGACCAAAAGTCTTCCCTGTATTCCTCCACCTGTGATGAAGCTGGCCAGGGACCAGGAGAGAGACTCTAAGCTAAATAGCAGGTGAGGGGGCATCCTCAGCCCCTCCTCCAGTGCCTCACCCACAGCCCTGCTCTTCCCACACTCCCCACCACAATTCCTCGAGCCCTCAGGGATTATAATGGACAGATTTATTAAGTCCCTTTATATTCAATTATATCCAGCCATGTCAGAGACAGTGCATTTAAAATGGGGATAAAATTCTCAAACAGAGTTAGAACCCTGTTGGGCTGAGGCGGGGAGATGTTAGAGGGGTGGGGAGAAAGACGGTCATTCAGCACCCCATCAAATCACACCACATAGTGACTGTTGATTCTTCTCACTGAGGCCCGAGTTGGTTGCTAATGAAGTACCAACTCTGATCTTGTTATCCCAGCTCAAAAACCACTACTGAGCACCCAGTACTGCAAATTCAACAACCAGCTGTCAAGGTCCTCAGCAATACGACGTCTGCCTGTTTTCCCAGAGGCTATACATAGTCCAAGCTCTGGCCTTGTCAGACTGATTTTTAAAAGTTTTCTTAAACACCCCTCATGACACCTCACTTTGGTCCATTTCTCATATCTTTTCTCATTTCCATCTGTCATTATTCAATTTATTCTTTGATGCCTGTCTCCTGTGCCAACTCCTTCCCCAGGGTTTTTCTGCCTGCCTGGTCAGCCCATGACTCTAGTCTAGGGCTTGTCTTTCTTACTCCCCCCCCCCCCCCCCCCCACACACACACAACACTAGGTTTTAAGGTTTTTGAGGACGGAGGTTCATTGTTGCACTTTTCACAGCTCTTGTCAAAGTGTCGTATATGAACAAGGCATTCAATAAGTACATAGTATTGACCTCTACCTGGAATCGGACATCCTCTAGCCTAATCAACATCAACTTAGAAGCCCATGGGCAGCCGGAGAGGACAGTGCCATTAAGAAAAATGTCCTTCTATTCGGGGACTCAGAGAGCAAGCTGCTATCCCTTAGACGAAATTATGGCCCATGAATGAAATTGGGTTATGGCAATGAAACCTCCAGATTAAATGAAACTACTTCACCCAATTAACTTTACTTTTGCATCATTCAGGTGCTTGAGACTTAATAGCCAAATGAAAATCCACTTGCTAAGGATACCGTGGCTGTGACTTGACATCAAGTACTCAGGGAACTTTGGCACCTTCTTGTATTAAAGGCTCAGCCTGGTGGTGCCTCCCCCTGCTCGAAGTTAAATTCTGGGCTTCTTGGAGGTCTTTCTGGGCCCAAATCTATCTCAAACTGCCATGTCCTTCATTTCAGCTCTCTTCTCTTTTCCTTATAAATTGATGAAACCTTTAATTGGATCATGGTCACTGACAGAAGTCAGGGACTGTGTTCTTACTGGAGAAACAGAAGCACCAAAATCATCAGAAAACGAGATTCTCCTTAGTGTTCACCAGCTTTTATTTATGCCTTCACTGCGCTATGAAAAGGAAGGTTACTTATAGAAAATAAACGAAAGAATGAGATTTATTTCCCCAGCAATCTGAAAGTTTCCGAGATAGAAAGCACTTACTTTTGGTACCTGAACTGGGGAGCCTGTCTGAAAATAAGGATGTTCATGACGACAAAGTGGCTGGATTTACTTTGAAAGTGGAACTATTGCTGAAAATGGCCTTTGCTCATGAGCTGGTAAGTTTAGGGTTGCTAGAATAAGCAAAAAACCAAACCAAACCAAACAAAACCATGATGCCAGCTAAATTTGAATGTCAGATAAACAACATTTTCTTTTTATAAATATGTCCCATGCAATATTTGTGATGCATTTATACTAAAAAAAAATTGTCATTTCTTTGAAATTCAAATATTACAGGGTGGGTTCCCTGTGTTTTATCTGGCAACGCTGCCTGGGATTCCAGATTACTGAGGGTAAGAGGGCATGAAGCAAACTGAGGAAGGGTGAAATGCTACCTGAGGAGCAGGAGGAAGCTGGTGATGTTCCATTCAGCACTTCTATATGGTCCTTGTCAAAGGCAAAGCCATCATTTTCATGACATTCATGCAGAACTTCACCCTGGGCCTCCATTAAACACATTTTATTTGCCTAGGACAAGAGAAGTCACTGTCCTTTGAAAGCTTGTAAATTGTTATTTTTATTATTACTTCTTTACTCTTCTAATTGCTTTGATAAGAACAGTAGATTATATTTACTGTACACTTACTTGGTGCTCACTGTTCTGCATGACATGTATCATTTTACCTCCTCTCCGCAACAATGCTGTGAGCTAGACACTTTGTTGTACAGATGAGGAAACTGAGGCTTCAAGAAGTTAAGTGGATTTTCCAAGGTCTCCAGTAAGTGGCAGAAGAGGGACTCAGGCTCAGTAGCCCTGACTGCAGGGTTTGGGCTTTTAACTACTGCTTTGTGCTGACTTTGTGATCTATATGTTTTGTTTATCAAAATTATCTTTGAATTCAAGATTTGTGAAAGGTGCAGGAAGGAACGACTCCTTCAATCCTCGGAACAGTGCGCTGGGCACTCGGGAGCCTGCTCCCTCTGTTTTCTTTCAATGATTCAACAAATAGTTATTGGGAACCTTCTGGGTGGCAGGTGCTATTCTAGGTAGTAGAGGCATGGCAGTGAGTAAAATGGGCAAAAATCCCTGTCCTAATGGAGCTTACTCTCTAGAGTGGGAGAAATACAACACAAGTAAGTAAAACATATATGTCACATGGTACTGACAGGTGCTATGGAGAAAAATGAAGCAGGAAGAGGAGAGGAAGTTGCAGGGTGTGGGGCGGGATGTTGCAGTTTCAGATAGGATGGTCAGGAAAGGCTGCCCTGGGAGGGCGACACTTGAACAAAAACCTGAGGTTGCGGAAGGAGTGAATCACAAAGGAGAAGAGCGTTCTGGGCAGTGGGAATGGCAAGGACAAAGACCGTGGAGTGGGACTGTTCTTGGTGGGTTTGAGGAACAATCAGGAGCCCCCTGGGGCTGGAGCAGAGTGAGGAAGCCAGCCAGAGGGGCATGTGGGAGACGTATCAGAAGGTGAAGGTGCAGGGAAGAGGGTGTGGGGCGTGAGGGTGATGGTAAGGTCTTTGACTTTGACTCTGAGGGAGATGGGAAATCAATGGGGCTTTGAGCAGAGGGGAGCTAGGATGGGACTCAAATTTTAGAAGGATCACTTGGGGCTGCCGTGTTGTAAATAGACTGTTGTGGGTGACGGTAGAGAGAGGAGACCAGTTTGAAGGCTTTTCAATGATCAAGATGATTCCTTTGTTAAATGTTTATTGAGCACTTGCTGTGTGCCGGGGGTTCTTCTGGGAGCTCAGGAGATGGTAGTGACCACAATCAGCATCCTGCTTTCAGGAATTTGCTTTTTCCTGGGAGGACACAGATTAACAAGGAAACAAGTGAATAACAGGCTAATTTCTGATAGTGATAAATGGTACCAAGAAAATGCAACAGGATGATATGTTCTAACGGGTTCCCTGTTTTCTACCTGTGGGGACAGAAGCCCATTCTGGAACCTCCCTACATCGAAGCCCATCATCGAGTCTGTACCTACAATGAGACCAAACAGGTGACAGTCAGGCTGCCCAACTGCGCCCCGGGAGTCGACCCTTTCTACACCTACCCTGTGGCTGTCCGCTGTGACTGCGGGGCCTGCTCCACCGCCACCACGGAGTGCGAGACCATCTGAAGCCGGCGCGAACACAGCTGGTGGCCATGAGTCTCGCGGACCCACCTGCACGGGCAGCACAGCAGCTACAGCCCATGATTCAAGGACCGTGTAATTCTGGCCACGCCTGTGGAGGAGCTTCCCTGTGCCCCATAGGTCCTGCTCAGGCCCAAGGCCCAGAGGCAGCATACTTACGCTAAAGATGCAAAACAATGTTTGTGCCTGCGCTGAAATAAAGTCTCTGTTTCACACACCTGCAAATTAATTTTTCGTTACTTTGAATCTCAGCACATAATTTGTATATCATAATCCTCCTCCAATTTGGATTTATAATATGGCAATGGTACAAATGCATTAGGTGTAATTAGGAAACGGGGCTACAAAGTCTTTAAATTCTTGTGTCCTATTTAACAATGGGTCTCCCACTGGATTTATGATTAAAGGCCCATAAGTGAAGAAAACCAATGCTTTAGGCCTCTTGACCACAAAGAAAATCCAACTGCAAGCTTCCTTAGAGAAAATACTCCCTTCTTTTAACTGAGCAATTCTCGACACAAGAAACAGAGACCGCTCAGACTAGAGAAAGGGAGGGCAATCGTGGCTCAAACTGAAAGGCATCTGGATTTGGGTGACTCTTTTCCCAAGCAAAATTCCCAAAGTCCCTTTAAGGTCCTTAATAAAGAGGTCCCTTGTGATTAAAAAAACTCAGCAAAAATATATAGCTAGGGCTGTCATTTAGGCTTAAAAACTTGTGAAACCAAGCTCATGTATTTAGACTCATGTGCTGCTCTCCCAAAGCTGTGCCCCAAATGATCAATCATAATTATTCTTTCCCATTAGGCTTATTTTAAAATTTAAATTGTAAATTTTTAAATTCAGAAATTTTACTTGTTTATAGGAGTAAAACTGCACTGCTGGCTTTGAGGGAAAAGTCTGTGACTGTCCAGCTCCTGTTCTTGCTAAAATCTTACAGCAGCTGATTTGCTGTGACTTTTTTTTTTAAACTCTAATGTTATGCAAGTGTCTTTAATTCTGACATTTTTGGAGTTGAAATTAACCGTGTTCCTTTTTCACAATATGCCAGGAACTCCATATTAATGTCAATAAAGCATGTCCCATGTCTTTTGAATTCATGAAAACTTTCCAAAATGTTTTTTTAGTCTTTAATACACTTGGAATAACAGTAATAAGTACACTTAAAATCAACTACGAGGTTGTTCTCACTTACGTGATAATTTAGGATGTCATGTTTAGTAAGGGACACAGACAGGTGACTGGGTATTGTGAGGCCAAAGGTGGCTCAGTCTGCATTCATACCCCTGGCATCTCACAGCGGGGAGGCACGAGTCCTCCCTGAATGAGGAATCGACGCGTCCCCATGAAAAGAGTAAAGCAAATGTTGGCATCGATGGGCAGGAGCTGGGATGCTGACATGGACATCTGGGAACAAAGAACATGGGCCAAATCCACCCCAACCTTTAGTGCAGATCTGTTGGTAGGCAAGAAGGACTCTAACAGAAGAAGGAGTTGAGTGCCTGGGGTCTCTGCTGGGACGGGTGTGGGGGGGTGGGGGGTGTTGATTAGGGATAATAAAACACCGCTCAAATGTTTTCAACCCGTCCTTCAGAACTTCCATCAGCATTTCTAAGAGAAGGGGCTGCTTCTTAAACAAACTCAGAGAAAAAAAGCAGAGGCTGTTAAGGCTTGCCAGAATTTGAGAAAAGAGGACCACAGCATAAGAAAGAATGGGTCCTGGCAGGAAACAAAAGACACTGCAGGGGGATACTGAGGGAAGTTAAAGAAGAGGCTATTTATAAATGTGTGGACAGAGTTAAGGAAACCAACAGGGGGTAGGAAAACACTTCTAAACCCTTGTTTAGAAGCAAGGGGCAACCCTAGGCCAAAGGAACAAGAGGAGGAAGTGGCTATCAGACCCCAAAGGGAACTGCAGGAGAGGGATGCCTGACAGGAGCTGCAGCCTTTCGCAGGAGGATGCAGCCATTACCATTACGGGGAGGGAAGTGGGGAGCAAATACCTGGCCTTGCTCTCTCTCCTCCCACGCCCTGATCCTCTGACGAATCAAGTGGGAGAGCAGAGAGTGAGAGAGTGCATTGATTCAGGCCATAAATGTTGGCTTCCTGGGAAGCAGGTTGAAGAAGGGTGGAGAGTGGATCTAAGGGGGCAAATGCATAAACTCCAGCATAGCTGCCTTCTGACAAGCTCAGCCAGAATGCCTTAAGCAGTAACGTTGGCTCTGAGAGCCATCAGGCACGCTGTAGCATTGCAATGACTGACTCCCCTGTGATGAACTGGGATGGGAAACCTGTGGGAAGGTATATCCTGCTTTATACAATATCTATGACATTTGAGAGAGGTGGGAGCAATGGTAATCATCAGGCCTGTAGGTCAGTTGGTTAGGTGCAATCGAAGCACTCAGGGTGTGGCCTGAGAGCCGCATTTGAAGAGACTCCCTTCTCCTGCAGCTGGAGGGCAGCTGTGCTGCACACCAGGCCTCACACCTACGCGGGAGAACAGCTGAATTATTAAAAAGCTGAATCCACCACCCTAGCAGTCTCCTATACTTAGGGCAAGGTCCTCATAGGGAAGGAGTGGGACACAGAGACCCGGAGTGGGGACAATTAATGGATGACAATTAGTTTGGACAATTAATTTGAGGTTCCCTTGCAGAAGGGCCCCGCTCATCCTTGCTAGAGGAGATCAGCCTCCCCTTGCCTGGAGACCAGGCTGAGGCCCCACCCAAGGAGGATGCTCTAAGTGATGATACTTGCCTTCCTCAAACTCTCGCACAACCCCTCCTTGGTTCTACCGGGATAAAGAGGGTCTAGTCTCAGGACGACCCGGCTGGGGAGGGACCTTCCCTGTGTTGGCTCTAGTCCCAATGTGCTGTTAGGATGACTCTTTAAAGCTTGGGGAAAACATTAATGAAGAGAAGATGCCAGAACTATCCTGGCATTGTATTTGAGGGCAAAAGGCTCAGAGAGGTGGGCCTGCTAGAATGAATTCATCACACAAGACCAGAGAGCCCACCAGCTGGCTGTGTTCACCTGGAGGATTCAGCGGACACCCCTTCCACTAAAGCACAAGGAATAAAGCGCTGGGGAGGGGCACCTGTGTCACAGACAAGCTCGATAGTGGCTGTCCTTTGCAGGCTGGGGTTGATGGCTGGAGAACCTGCCATGGTACTGGGCTTCCTGGTGTCACTGAACGAGGGAGGGGTCCAGAATAGCAGAGACCAGGAGGTGACAGATGCCTCCTTAGAGGCAAGGTGAACACAAATGCTGTACCAGGCAGCGAAGCCCCAGTCAAAACCAGAGGACTCTGATCGCAGGATCTGTGGTGCTGGCTAATGGCCTGAGGTAATCAAAAAAAGTCTACAATGAATGTGTATTATAACCAGGAAAGTTGTTAATTAAAAAGAGGAAAATATCTGTCAGTATTAAACTTGAATCTTCCTCAAATTTCTCTCTTCCCTCTTCCTTTCTCCCTCTCTCCCACTCTCTCTCCCTCTCTCCGTCACTTCCACAAATACTTATTAACTGTAATTTTGTGCAAGGCACTGTGTTTGGGAAATAAAGATAAAAATATTGCCACCATTTATGGGTTTCTCACTATAAGCAGGACCCTTTATATCAATTGTCTGTAATTCTGTGTCAACCATGCTCATAGGCACTGTGATTGCCCTTTTACCATTACCATTTTACAGATGAAACGGAAGGTCAAGCAACTTGCCCAAGAGCAGACAGCAGATACACAGCAGACGTGTCAGGTTTCTCTGACCCAGAACCAAATGCTTTCCATTGGCGCTCGATGTCCTTTTGGAGCGCTCCTTCCACGTCATTCCTGCTTGGAGAAGTCTTCAAATTTCTTGATGTCAGACTCTCTCACCATTCATTAGCATGTTTGTGGTCCCTTCAGGAGGTGGCTCAATGCAAACTTGGGTTCTTTTATGGAGGATGCAATTTTTCTCTACTTTCCTGTATAAGCTCTAGGAAGATAATGCTTTGATGTAGCTCAAATCAAAGCGCACGACGGGAGACAGAAGGAGAAAAGGAGTGGAGCCTGCAAGGGCAATTCAGAGAGACTGCTGCCGAGATGCAGGTTGTATTCTGTCAACTTGCCTTCCAGGCAATGTGAACACTGGGTCAGGGGAATGATGGCAGATGGTCCGGTGCCTTTTAGGAGAGCTCTAGATAAAAATGACTCTCAGCAACTCCTTACTCTTGGAAATATGTTTATTTTGCAATTAACGAAAGGTAAGGAGAAAGGTAATTCCCTGGCTTTTTTTTTTTTTTCCCCATGGGAGCATTTTTGAATGAAGAGTATAAATTCTCACAGCTCATGCTAGTTCTGGGTATATTACTCCATTGATGGAAATGGTAATTCATGCTTCCCTTCCTCCAGCGATAGGAAACAAATGAGCCAGCAGAAAACTACCAAATTCTGCTGCAATGGCCCTATTAACTCTTCAGATTAATTAGGTTTTTAATGTAATAAAAAAGCATTTCTGAAATAATAAATGAATATATATCTAATTGAAAATAACGTAGCATTGACAAAATAAGTGTTATTTCATAAAGACTTCCAAGAAGACTGCTTGTCTTCCTCATTCAGGAGACGTTTTCTTAAAAATAATGTGCATCCTGTCTTTTTTGGTTTTCTTTGAAACACTAAAGCAAATTATTAAGAAGTAACTTTTAAATCATTCTTTAGCAAATTTGGCAAATTTTATTTTCTGTGGAAAATTTCTACTAGTGAAACAGTTTACTGGATTAGAAGAACTTTGGTCCTTATTTGCAAAATGAATCTTCTGGTAGTTCTTTTACAATCTCCCTTTGTTTTAATGAATGGCATTGTTTGGAATTGTGTATGGGGAGATCTGGAAGGCTTAGTGGCTGGTTGTTGTGATGCTGGAGAATCTGAAGCGGGTGCTAAAGACCTCTGAGAAGGTGATGTCTAAGCACAGGAAAGAGAAATAGGGAAAGGATGAGAAGGAGGAGCAGGTGCAGGCGCTGTAATTGGCAGTGTAAGGCAGAGGCTCGTCTCCAATGTGAAGCACTTTAGGGGGATTATTCTCTTCTCTCTTGCAGGTCCTCATTATCAGGAGTAAAGTAAACACTTCCTAAGCTCTTTGGCTTTATATTTGAGTCTACTTTCCTCTGGCTGTGCACTTTCTTTAGCATATTGAATAACCGAGTTAATAAAAAAGGCTTCCTGATACACAGGATCAAGTATATGCTTTGACCTTGATTGTGGGCCCTTGGGGCTTCTGGAAAGTCATCCAAACCTCCATTACAACCACTCTCCCACAAGAAAACAAACATACAAATAAACAAACGGTGTTGCCCTAGAGAGAAAAAACAGTTTGCTTTAACAAAGTATATCAATGTTACCAAGATGAGAATGGAAATTTTCTTTTGGTGATGTTGAAGATAGGATTACCAGCAAGGAATAAATGTAACTGTCCCCCAGTCGCAAATAATATTATACAACTTCAAATCATTTGAAAGAGCATTTATTCACTTAAAATAAACTATAAACATACACAATAAACGATACCGATGAACCATTAACAGTCATTATCTCGAGGAAGCATCCATACAGAGTTATGCACTTAAACTAGAAACTTAATCCTGTTAGTTTGCAAGTTCTTTCTACAGGAAATGCACGAAGAGATCAGGCTTTCTTGGCCTCGCTGGGCTGCTCATGCAGAGATTCCTAAGATGTCAACGACGTGGAGAGGCACACCATCAATGGAGGGTGATCCAAGCTTCCAGGCTGTTCTGAATCTCCATCTTCCATTTCCCTCTTGGAATCTGCATCTCAAAATGAAATATTTTGGGGGACCCATTTTACTGAGTGGAAATAAGACAGCTAGAATTTTAAAATATATTGGAAATGTTTTTAAGAGGAAGATTTTGTTCAGCTTTTGGCTCCTGCTTGAGTGAGCTCAGGAAGTTAATGCTGAAACATCTCCCCATTGAAATATAAATACCAGTTAATGAGAAACAAAGTCCAATGGAAATTGGCTGCAAATTTCAGCACTGAAAAATCTGAGCCAACTTCAGGACAAAACCAGAGGGAATTAACGTACCCTAAGTTCACTCATGCCAATCTCTACTGCGTAGCTGCAGACGGTGGAGGAAAAGAAGAAAGTGAACTCTGATCAGGGGGTTTCTCTTCTTCGGCCCTTGATTATTTCAATGTGCTTAATTGAGTAGAAACATTTTTATTCAAATGAAGAGAGGCTTTCAGACGTCTTAGATGGGGTTTTATTTCACTGTTGCAGTAAAGGGATTGGGAGCCAAACATTCAAAAATGACAAGTAATGGATCCTTGAAGAGAAATTGATTATTGATGCCAGTTTTCTTGCCCTATTAGTTTCTTAGGAAGAAGATAAAATAGGCTTTACTTGGTGGGCTGGGGAAGGAAGTGAAGGGTGTGTGTGCGCGGTGCTGTGGCCGGCTGCAGGAGGATGCGGAGTCCCTGGTGTGAGAAGCACTTTTTGGCAGCTTGCACCAGTGGTTATGAGCAAGAAATTAGGATGTATTTGCAATCATGACAGTGATCTTTGGTAAGACTCTGTTTTTGGATTTGACTACGCCCTTCCAAGAATGCCGGCTGCTTTGGGTGGCCAAGCTGTTCCCAGATGTAAAAGCTGTCCCAGTTTAAATGCTTTCCAGTCGAAGGGTGTCTTGGGACACAAGTGGGTTTCTGCAGCCTAGAGCCTGAAGGAGGACATCTGACTGAAGGTACCGAAGTCAGAACTCCGTCAGCGGAGGAGAGAGAGGCCTACTGCAGGAGAGAAGGTGGTCCTTCACGGAGGAGGTGGGTCCTTAGGGGCAACATGTGCACAATGACACCAGGTCCCTTTTCTGGGATCAGATCACTGACATCCTAGCCAGAAAATTAGTAGGCCACTTGCAGGTACAAAGAAAGTGCTAAACCTTGTGCTCTTTATGTGTTTGAAGGTAGGTATGATTTACCTTCAGGATTTCCTCTGCAACAATGGGATTTGAGTAAGATAAGAGGCCTCAGTGTGTGTGTGTGTGTGTACAATTTTTAAAGGGCTCTTGTACACAAGGTGGGCTGTGGGAGGGGAGAATAAAGCTTGGTCCCCTGTGATGTTTAGTAAAAACATGTTGAATAAGTGAATACAATTCTGGTCTGTGCTTAGGGCAATAAAAATATAAATGTGTGGAATGTCCCGTTCAGAGGACAAATTGTTCGTAGTCAATCCTTATTCTGGCATCCAGGGCAGTGTGTCTTATGCAATGAAGACAGAAGCTTCACCAAAAGTTTTGGGCCTCAGAAATTTGTTTTATCTTCGTTTTATAAGTTTATAACTTCATGTGATATGAATCTTTCTTATTTCTTCATGGAAAATGATTTTGGAGGGCATTTTTCCTCTCCCTTATAAACATCAGAAAGACTTTCAGAACAGAAATATTTTAGATTTAGCAGATCTTCCAAACCAGATGCTGGCTTTCTGCTTTCGACTCCCAAATATGCTTTTTCCTTTACTGCAGCTGGGCAGCACATGACAAGAAAAAGAAACGACTTCTGAAAGCCCTTTTATTCATTCAGTAAATGTGAACAACACAAGTATTAGCCTAAAGAATACCCAGAATGTAGCAGCACGGAGACAGGTGGAGCTAAAGACTGATGATAAACTTGGTTGTCTCTTGGACCAGTATTCTCAAATTTTATGTGCACACAAATCATCTGGGGGTCTTATTAAAACACAGATTCGAATCCAGTGGGTCTGGACTGGGCCTGAGATTCCGCAGTCTTAACTAGCTCCCAGTAATGCCCTGGTTGGTCCCCGGACCACATTTTGAGTAGCAAGGGCTAGACAATTTCCCATTCTAACAGAGGCCTGGGGAAGGCAGTTTTCTTGAGTGGCTGATGGAGACACCCTCAGATAACCCAGAAATGAGAATAGAAAAAAAAGATTATTTAATGACTTAAATGTCAGAACATGGTACAAACTAAACTGCGAGGGTAAAGAGTACATGAAACAATATTCCATTATTACGAGAAGTGTACGTGGAAGAGCCAGTACGTAAGAAGCAGGTTGTAAGAAGGCCACCCCGTGAGCAGGTCAGCTGTGCTTCCCTTGCCTATTATTTCCTCCGCAGAGATCACACAGGGAGGCAGGCGGGCTGTTTCAGGTGGGACACAGTTCTCCTGAGATGTACTTAAATAGCAATTACTGCTTACCCAGAGCAAAAACAAGTTTAAGCCAGGTGATGAGAAGAATGTGCAATGCATTAACCTTCCTGCCCACAGCTCCTCTACGAGAAAAACATCCAGTTGCTTAAAAAAGAAATTGATTTAAAAAAATGGCAGGTGGTGGTAATTTTAGGTGCATATTTGCAAAGCTGCCCCAAACATACTGCCCTGCCATGAAAGAGTTTCTATTTTTTCTCCAAAGAATTAACATAAACTGAATAAGACTGATTTGTGCAGGGTCACTGGGAGGGTAAGTGTGCTACTATGGCTTCTGGGCGAAACTCAGTCCTGGGCCTTGGGGACCCTCTCCTCAGATTGCCCCAGACAACATATCACCTAAAACACTGATCAGATCCTGTTCATCAAAGATAATTGAATATACTGGGAGACTTGGAGGACACGGCTGAAAATACAATAAAATCACTCCAGCTATAGTGTCACAAAGTTTCTGAGTCACCAAAGAACTCGGCACAAAATTAAGTTACCAGGGTAGAAAATGTTTATACACACACGCACAAAACGACTCTAGATTTTGACATAATATCCCCTAAGGAGAAAAAAAATAGATCATGACCAAAATTAATCTTGAAGCTTTTACTCTAATTTCCTGTAGTGGCAGTCAAAAGCCAAGAACTGTGGCTGACCTTGCATCCCATGGATTCACAGATGGGCCAAACCTTTCCTGACTTATTCCTGCCCCAACCCAGAGAGATCTCCAAAGAGGAGGGCCGGAAGGGCTTAATTTCCTTCCTGGTCTTTGTGGACCATATGAGCATCATGAATATCTCATATGTTTGTACTCTATCGTTGTTGTGCATTTTATCGCAATCTTTCTATTTAGAGATTTTTCCACTGAAGAGGAATAAATATCATTCATACAAGTAACCGTCTTTCCAGATATCTCAAAGTCATCCTTTTCAGGTTTAAGTTCATGCTCAAGGAAACTTTCAAAATAATTTATTCACTCATATTTCTTGGTAAGTTTCCTTTAACAGCCTGCTTTATATTGGCAGAGAAGGTGCAGGTTTTTAAAGACCCAAACAGGATTGTCCAGCATTTCATCCGTTTTCAATGAATTGTGAGGTGGAATTATCTAGGATTATCACACAATAAGCCCTGGGGGCTGACTCTGCTTAGATACCCAGAAACATGGAATGTTCTTCACGTGAATGGTCCTCCTTTCCTCCCTATGTCTCTGGAGACTCGACATAAATTGGCAATTCTCTGGGAGAATTGTCCACTATGTGTATTTGCCTTGTATGTGGTTTTAGTTTTCTCTCCATTCTCTAAATGTTCCTTTTTCAAAGTTCCTAACTTCTTTGTAAGAAACTTGGTTTCCCTCACCACCTCTTTTCCTTTCTGTCCCTAATGGCCCTTGAAGTGAAAATATTTTGTTGAGTTTCCTTATTTGTCCTTGGGCAGCCCACTCAATGACTCTTAAGAGAATAGCTGGTGACCTGTGGTTCTCTCGGTTGAAGAGAATGCACATTTTGCATTCTGGCATCTAAACATAGGGGTAGATTTAAAAACGAAGACAGAAATGGTTAGACAACCATTTCCAGCATGGTGTCAAACATCCCTTTAAAACAAAACCTCAATTTCTAATCTTCCATCACCTTGGTCTCATGGATGAGTTTGCCTTTATGAATGCAATGCTGCATTTTTAAAGGCTCACCTCAAGTCAAATATTTCTTCTTGAAGACTCTACTTTTGAGGTTATTGCTCACAGGACCTAATGCTCTAAATAATGACATTTTTGTTGGCTTCGAATTCCAGGTTTAACGTTGTTTTCTCCTAAAATTGTGAGCATGGTTGTGATTGCTTCTTTGCTACCATTGAAATATTCTTTCCTTATTGGTGGTCCCATGGAAATCGTGTCCGGTTACAGCCACTTTATCTGGCACTTCTCTTATGGGCCAGAAGTCTTCTAAATGGTTCTTTGCATATCATGGTCAGGTATATTTTTATTGAAGTCTCAGGATCAAATCTCCCTTCCTGTCATATGCGTGTGACTTGCTTTTTGATTTGCCTGTTTAGTGCTTCCTGGTTTATGGTTATTGTAGTTATTGCGTTCAGTAATTATTCTTTGAGTATAACTTTTCTTGGCAGCAATCAGCCCAGATTTCTTACTGCCCACGTGGCTTTGACTTGTATCTTAGTCCTTTTCTGTTTCCAAAATAGCCCAAGGAGTCTATTAATTTCTACCAAACAATCAACCATCTGATGGAAAAAAAAAACTGCCATACTAGCTAGTTGATGGAGACATTAGACTGAGATCACATTAGTGTATACTGTGCAATTAGATTTGGATTATATTACATTGTATACTGGGGATTCCAGCATATTAGCATCAAATTCTTGTCTCTAGGTTATTACTAGTTTGATGGATTATCTTATTTATGGTTGCCTAAATCATGAGTTTGGAATGTGTCTAGGATCTGTAGGATAATCAGATGCAATTCCAATAATACACTTACGAAACTCCAACTTAATATGTGTGATAATAAATAGATTACAGTATAGAGTTGAAGGGCGCTGGGTGGGAAGCAGAAAAGCTGAGATCTGTTCCAGCTCCACCACATCTCTTCTAACCCATCCGAGCTTGAGTTTTCTTGTCTGTAGAATGAGGGGACGGGACTATAGTTTCTGAGGCCTTTTCTAGCTCTGACAAGTTAAGACTCTACCCTCGAATGGAGATGGACTGCCCCTTCTTGACTTTGCAAGATAATATAGACCATTAAAGGATCCTTCTTCAGATTTCGATGTCTCTTCTTATCTTGGTTTCAGAATACAGTTTTATTCAGTCTTATGGCAGAAAACACTTTTTAGTGAAATGAACTACATCTTGTCATGAAACAAGGAATAAATGATTAATTAGGAGGAATGAGATTAACTTATTTAGGTTGCTCTGTTCTTCATTATTTTATTCAATAATTAGCTCCCGAGACCTCTAGGAGCCTGTGTTCCCCCCACACTAACAGTCTCTCTCCAGGTTCTGGTTCCAGGCGAGAGCGTGATCTTCCCACTGTGAACAAGTTAATCCCTGTGGCCCATTAGGGAGGCGACGGCCTGGGGAACCACTTGCCTGTTGAGAGCACACATCTGGAAAATTCTCCTTGGTGGAGCAAACACACTGCTCTCAATTTTTCAGCCACATCACTGAGAAGGAAGGAGCGGCCCTTTAGCAAGAGGTAACTATGCAATAATGTAACAAAATTGGTTAACACACTTCATTTATTATGGGGCTAAATGTTCACTATTGTTTGTAAAGGATGAATTCATAACCTCTGCAGAATTATAGTTGATACACGATTGATTTCTATTTACAAAGGCAGAAAGTCCTTGTTTTCTCTAAATGTCAAGCTTTGACTTACAAAACTCTCGTTCTCTTTTAGGGTGTATGTGTGTGTGTGTGTGTTTAAAAAAATGTTTAGCAACTAGATGAGGGAGAAGAGAAACAGAACTTGAAATGTAGAAGAAGGGAAAACACATTTCTGAAATCTAAACAAACAAACAAAACCCAACAAACTGAAGGGTTGTCATGGGAGGTCTTAACAGAAAAGATCCACACCATACACTTTTTAAATGTGCTTCCTCCAGGAGCAGAAGAGACTAGAAAGATTGGATTTTTCCAAGAGAAGGAATACGACTCTGGAAATTCTTAAACTAAAATTGTGTAATTTCATGCTGCAAAGAGGCACTTGGCTTATGCAATTGAAATAAAAAATAAAGTGCCTATCTGGGTGTTTCCAGGGTAATTCTAAGCAAATATGACTAATTTGAAGCCTTTATAGTCTCTAATTAAAAGCTAGGAAGTAACCCACTCTGTGATACAAGAATCCCTGGATATTTGACAGAGTCATAAAGAAAGGGCACATAATTCCTTACCCGGGGCTTTTATCATCCCAAGGCCAAAGTCCCTGTTCTATGGAGCACATCATTTTGGAAGGAGGGAATAAACAGATGCAGAGCTTGATACTCACGCATCCAGCCCCTACATACACATTTGGGACAATGAGATAGGAAATAGGGAGAAACAATATTTTAGTACCAGCTGTACTTGGAAAACGTCATTTAAATAGAATGAGAGCTCAAGTGGGGCAAGCTGAGCAGCTCTTTCACTGGAAGAAAGTGGAAAAAATGGGCACTTTTGCTTAACCTTTGAGAACTTTAAAATACTTTTTTGTGTTCCAAGGCCAGATCCTTCTTTTAGATGAGGTTATTACTGGGCATGGGAGAAAGTGTGAAATCAAAGGAGGGAAGGGACATACAATGGGGAAGGGAGGGCTGAATAAAGAATATTTTAAAAAATAGATCTGCCATATTCTCCTCCCAACCAATGTGATTGAAGAGCAGAAATACACTTTCTTAAATACAGTTCATTTGTAATTTGCCGAGACAATATAATAGGGAAAAAATAAGGCTACCTATCATCGTAAGCATTTTCAGGGTGAATCTTTGGCAAAAAATGTAGACCTGCAACGATTCAGTTGATGTTTTCTTTCAAACAGGTTCCAAAATCATGGCTCTGTAAATTTCTGAAATTTTTAACATTTTCTTGTAATTAGGCATTCAGAGGTACCTGTTGCTTCTAACAGCTTTGGTAGAAACATGCTGAAAATAGAAATGCATATAAAACCCTTTGTCTTTAGGCTAATTTGGTATGGATTTGTAAGGCCTGAGTAGAGTGGTAAATTAGTAAATTTCTTAACATAATACAAATGAATGTAAGACACATAAGTGGAACAGCAGATTCAGAAAAAAGGGTTAGTACGTATTGTAGTCTCATGTTTTGTCAAAGACATCAAGTAAGGCCGCCAATACAGGAACTGAGTGCCTCTTTTGGTTTCCCTGCGATGGTTTCTTATTAGCTTCACGTTCACGGGAGAAGGGGATGTAAAATGCAAGATGGCCTTTGACCTTGTTTCCAACACGGTCAGCAGCGGTGCTGGCCGAAATCTGGGCTCAGCCTCTCATAGAGTGCGCGACATGGATTGTTCCGGCTGGCAGGGAGGACGTGGCAGTTGGCTGACTGGGGTGCTGTGCTTCAGGGGCTCCCAGGGTGGAGGAGCAAGCCTCGGAGTGAAGGGACTTCCTCTCTGGTCATGCCCCCCTTTTTGGCGTGAGCTCGGTCAGTCGCAGAGGTTGGCTGCCATTCTCACCCACAGATGGGGTGGAGGCGGGTCTCAAGCCACCTCAGATAATCGAACAGCAGCTGTGACACTCGGAGCAGTGTTTCTTCTTTTTCTTGGGGTGGAAAATGGTGAGGATCGCTTCATCAAAAACCGCTTTGAGACCTTTCTGAGTCAGGGCCGAGCATTCCAGGTAGCACTGTGCTCCAATCTTAAACACAAAAGAGGGAAAGGCGTGAGAGGGAAAAAAGAGAAAAAAGCTCAGTGGTGTCAGGCCTCCGCCCAGCCCCGTGCTATGCTACAGCTGGCTGCCGCTGAATGTTTGTTCCTTTGGCATTTCAATTTGCATCTGCTCTTCTGAATTTTTGTATTTTTATATTTTTTACTTTCCGATATCAACAATAAAGGGTTGCGGATCTCTTTTCATAAGCAATAAATTATGAAAGTGATCCACAATCATTTATTCCTAACATAAGAATATAAAAGTATAAAAATTAAGAGAGGATTCAAAACCAGCGATTTGGTTTAAATATATTTTGTGAACAACAGGGCTACGTGATGTTGTTTTTAGTACCCTCTCAATTGTACACAGAATGTGTAAATCCTGTACAAGTGACAAGTATCTCTTTCTGTATGTAGCACGGCAAAGTGTCAGCGTGGGTGATAAGGCACAAGAAAGAGAGTGGGTGACATGGTGGTGTAAGTCATTCTTGATTGAAATGCACTTCTCATAAGGTATCTCTCAACAAGGGAATCCCTGATTAGTATTATTTTCCAGTTTTAACATACTTTACAAGCCACATTTTAAAGCAGTTTAAAAAAACCCAAAGCATATAAAAATAAAAATCATAAAAAGCATTTCCTGACAGAGACCCTACTTGTCAGTATACAGTGTATGAATATTTAAATGATACAATATTTTGTGCTTGCTTAGGGCTTTATTTCAAAGCTTTTGATGATTTCATACTACAGTGTATTTGATCATCACAAAATCCCTATGAGAAATATAGAAATTCAAGTCAGAACTGTAGATTCTTATTAACAACAAAATTGCAGGCCAGAGCAGATGACATTTGGCAGGCAATTTCATGAGATAGTTCATGAGAAGGAGATCCAGGGTTTTAATTACTCACAAGCTCAGTATGAGATGAGATTATGATGTGGGCCTTTGAATATTAAGGACATCTGGAGAAATGTTTCCATCACATGCATGTAAGAATAACTGAAAAATGACAGCAGATGCAGAAGAGACAGCTGGATGCTGAGCTCCTGGAAACCACAGCAGATAAACGGCCAAAGCAGGGTAGCAAAATCACATGCCTATTAGGGCCAGTAACTTATGTAAATGTGTACAGCAGGGCTGCTACCAGACAACAGGGAGAGGCGGGGATTGTGGTGGACTGTGACATGCACCCCACCTCTAGAATTGGCAGTCTTACTTAGCTTCAGGCAATTATTGCCAAGCAGGAATGTTGGGTCACTGTTGCCCATCTTTGTATTTTTCAAGAGGAGTTGGATTCTTAGTTAATATTTACCAATTTTTAAAACATTCTGTGGGCCAAGCAGGACACGGATGTGGGATGTCTTTGGCAGCGACCAGCCAGTTCACAACGTGTGGACTAAGGAAACTTGTGGTTTAGCTTAGAACAGGTGGGAACAGGTGCAGAAGGTAAAATGAGTTGTTAAGGACATCCGACTAGAGAGTGAAAGAACTAGACCTACAACTTGGTTCTCTTGCTGTGTGTTCTTTTCCTCGTTCCATGACAGTAACTACGACCCTGATCACTCAACTCTGCAGGAAGCTGGTCAAGCGGACAATTAATGAAGTGAGGTTGCCCACTCATTTGAAATCCCATAGATAGAAAACCTGAGTGTGAAATAAAATTGTTCTGGTTGGGTCCAGATATTATACACTTTTTCTTTTCTTTGCTATAAAGCATCGTCACTGTATGAGCCAAAGAAAAGATGTTGGATGTTGAAAACCTATTTTGTGGCTTCATTTCAACTATAGTTTGGCCTTTGGGTTAGAACATAACTTTTCTATAATTAAAAACAGTTGGATGCAAGAGAGGGCTAAAGGTAGAGAAAATTTTCGTAATAATGTCATGAAATGTCATCTGTTACATTTTGAGATGTGTCCAACACTTGATATGAACACATGTGAAAAGCACACCACTCTAATAAATGGGTCAACTAAATGACTGCTTGTGATGTGCTGGCTCTTGTCAGTCATCCTGAAAAATACCCAGAAAGCGCTGTGGGGCCTTTCTATTCAGAATACCTTGCCCCAACCGTCACAAGCCTCAGCTGATTCTGGAAGTTACAGGCGAGCTGGGCTGAGCTCAGCTCACACAGGGGGTTCTGGGCTGTCTGGTCCTGCAGGATGGGCGAGTGCTCTCTCTCTCTCCTTCTCTTCCCCCACCCCCACCCAGAGTTCTGCTGACACTGTGTCAGAGCTTGTCTTTCGATGGTGCAGGAGGAGCCCAAACTTGTCTTTCCCAATTCAGACATTTCTGAAGATAATGAAACGGTAGATCAAGGCATTGTTGTGTAACTGGGTTAATATAACATTATTTTGTACTGACAGCTCCAGGAAAAGTAGCGAACAGATTTTGGGTGTGATTTGGGAAACGTGTGTGAGAATCAGAACCCAGTTCTCAGGTGAGTATTGTTAACTACGTATCGGTGCTCTGAGGGGCAGAGAAGAATTCTTCGTGGTTTAGGCAACAGGCACAGCCACGTTACAGGCATTGCTGAAAAGGCCGAACCATCTGTGTGTGCCCTCAGAAATTTGCAATGGAAAACTGTCTCAAGGAGATACGGCTCTTCTTACGGCAGTAACGTCATCTGCCTCTTAGAGCAAGGTGACCTCCACAGTCAAATATTTAGAACATACCTGTAAGAGCTCAGGATTCACAGATCCTTGTTTAGATACTCTTGTTAGCAATCTGGAACACGCTCTACCAAAATGATTTATTTTCAAGAAAAAAATAGAGATTGGGGAATGCAAACTGAAAGAACACTTTTCCTGTAACTTTATAATAGCTAAAATTCATTGTCCTAAAAGCTGAGAAATTCATCAGAGATGTACAGAACATACAAGAGTCTGACAAGAAGAAATTAAAAAAACAAACAAATCCACAGCCACTAATCAAGTGGAAGAAAACCCAGTACTTCCACGTCGTCCTCGTGGAGATGGGATTTGTTGCAGAATAAGAAAGAGTTTAACTGGAACGAATAACGGCAAAGAGGTCTTCCTAGCTGTATACATGTCTGGAAGGGCACACACATGGAGCAACTCTAGTTTGCTGAGCTGGACCTCATGGTCCATGGGTTCATTTAGCGTCCTAAAAACTTTATGAAGTAAGCCTATCACCATCCTCACTTCATAGCTCAGGAAACTGATGCCCAGAGAGGTTAGGTAACCTCCCTAAGGCCACACAACTAAGAAAATGGCAGAGATTTGAATGTCTGTTTCCTGAGCCAGAGTCTTAACCACTCTGTGGGGCTGTCTCTAGCAAATGTAAAGAAATGTGGCCGAAAAAGCTAAACTAAGGAACAAATGGGTAAGTTGTTGTGGACGGAGTGAGGATGATGAGAGAAGAAGGAAGGAAAAGTGAGGTGTTTCCTGTAAATGGAGAGGAGAGAAGTTGTCAGTGGGATAAACAGAGTAACAAACAGCGAATAGCGGAGAAGGTCTTTATTTCTTACTTAAGAATTGGGAAAGGTACACAGAGAGGGCAACTTGAGAGACAAGAAAAGGAAAAAGAACCAAATGTCTTGCAAGAGAAATTCTATCTCAACAAATCAGCATCATGATCAAATTGCTGAAAGAGGAGAAGCGTTTCTAGGCTGGATGGATTTGCTGCTGATTTTTTGGAGACTCTAAAGCAGAGATTGCTGACTCAAGGGTGGATAATGTGAGTGCACTGCTTGAGTACATGTAGGTAATATGGAGTGGTGGGGATTGTGGCAAACTGAAGGGTACTTATCTTGTCTAAAAGGCTGTTTCAAAGTTGTAGTTGATGTGGAAATGCTGGCTAGTGTTGCCAAAACTTCTGATTTTTTTTAGAAGCCAGAAATGTGTGTATTTCCTTAAAGTTTCCAAATTATTCAGTGTTGGCCACCAAATCACATTAAAAATACCTGTGCAGACTGATCAAAACATTTGCAGGTGAAGTATGGTCCATCACTTGCTGATGTGCTTGCCCTTTGCTTTAAAGGATGCCTTTGCATGTACAGGTCTCCCTATTTGGAATTTTTTCTCCTCAGTCCCCTAACTTTGTCCACCTGGCAAACTTGTCCTTATCCTTCAAATCTGGCTCACATGTCAACTGCTCCTAGTAATTGTCTCTGAATTCTCCTCCCCGAATGTGTCCATCCTTCCCTCCTCTCTGTTCCCTCAGACCCTTGCGCACACATCTGTTGTTGTATTTGTTCAGTTGGCATGCTTTGTCTGTCTCTTCTCTGCTGGCCTGTGGGCCTCTCCAGGGCAGGGCTGTCTCTCCCTCATCTCTGTAACTCAGACAACAGTGGTGGAGTGACCAATTTTCTTTTTTTGTTTTTTCCTTTTTTCGCTGAGGAATATTTGCCCTGAGCTAACATCTGTTCCAATCTTCCTCTTTTTGTATGTGAGCCACCACCACAGCATGGCCACTGACAGACGAGTGGTGTAGGTCCACGCCCGGGAACTGAACCTGGGCTGCTGAAACAGAGTGCACCAAACTTAACCACTAGGCCACGCAGGCTGGCCCGTGACCCATTTTCAATGACCATGGGGGGAAGAGGCAATGGCCAGAGCACAAAACAAGGAGGGTAACAGTGACTTTGCAGTCAGGAGGAGGGTTTTACAGACTCCGCTTGGTTAACATGACTAAACAGGGATTACAGGATTTTTGCAGCAATTCTGCCACTGGAAACCCCACTGGTGCACATTAAAACCTCAGCCGGAAACAGGAGCTAGGCCAAAGTGTGAGAACAACAACGAAAAAGGCACAGGAGGAAGAAGATGGCAGGAGAGGGCAAAAAGAGGCCAAAGACGGAAAAAGGAAGAACTGTAAAGTGATTTATGAAGAAACACCTTAGGAAGTCAGAAATTAGATTGTATCAAGTGGAACTGGGAAGGAGAATGCAGAAAGAATCATAATCTTAGAGCTAAAGTGTGCCACAGCACTTGGCACATATTGGGTGTTCAATCAATTATTGTCAAATAAATCCAGTAGCCATGCAGACATCACAAAGGAGTAAAGCATGGGAAAAGTAGGCTGAAGATGAAAACATGCAACAGTGAAAAGAGGGCCGATAAGACAAGGAAAGAGATAAGAATGAATATTTATTATAAATATGTGGTTGACTTTGGAGTGTAAAGAACTGTAAATATGTGTGATATGAAAATGTCCTTTAGAAATAAAATGGCCTTTAAGACCAAAGAGAGATGGTAGATGAAAAACGCTTTGGAAATGGAAGGCATTGAACAAAAGGAATTGGGTATGAAAAACCTGAACTTGTAAAGTGTCTAAGTTATGGGGAGAATATGCACATTAAAACATGAGGCTCCAGCAGATAAAAAAAGAAGCCCCAAACCTAAGTGCTTCTTTTCTGATTGTAGGAGCTGGGGGGAAGAGTGTGGTAGTTGCGGTCCAGTTCCATGTCCTACCCTGCCACTTTCTAGCAGCATCCCATTAGCCTCGCCGAGCCTCAGTTTCCTCTGGGAAAGTGGAGATAATAATATACAGACCTCAGGGGGTTGCTGTGCGGATTAATTAAGACGAGGCACGTAAAGCTCTTGGCGCCCAGCCTAGCACGCTGCAAACGCTCCATAAACGCTGGCTGTTATTATAAACTACTTGACAGGAAAGTCAGGGAGCAGAGAAACTTAAAGCATCTCTATAATTACATGAATTGTGATGAAACAAGTTAAACTCTTGCTTGATTTTCTTCTAAATTGGATTTTGTAAGCTAAACATGATTCTCTGTCTCTGAGAGCAGTTGCTAGGAGAAACTGGCAAAAGGCAATAAAGTGGTGAACTCAGCCATTGTTCCTAAAATAAGTCTGAAACGAGAGGGGAGGTTTTGGAACAACTTCTTTTCAGAGAGAAAAAACAACCTTCCAAGTGAGAAGTCAGGCTAGGACGCCGACAGGATGGTGGTGGGAGATAGGCGGGACGCAAGGCACGCAGAAACCGAGCTCTGGCAAAGCAGGTGCCGAGCCCATGGGGGCCTCCTCGGTGTGAAAATGCGTAGCTAGGAATCACATACCATTATTTATGGAGCTATATATTTATGCTCCTTAGTGAGAGAATTTAAGCCGAATGTTTAGTGAAAAGATAGAAGAACCTAAAGACATGTACGCATTTTACTGGAGGAAAAATATACAGTCAGAGGAGACAGTTTGCACGCTGGTCAGGCGCATGGGGGTGATGTCCACAGAGCTGGACTGGAACGTTTGACTGTGTTATCATCAGCTGCATGAATCCAACATGTTCATCTCCCTAAGACTTGGTTTCCTCATCTGTAAGATGATACAAACACTCTCTGGTTCAACGGGTTAGTTATCACGAGGTTGCAATGAGATGGAGCCTGTAATGGGCTTCGGCTCCCACTGGTGGTTCTCTCTTCACTACTCACAGAAGTACAAGCGTTCTGTCTCTCCAGCATTTGTGAGATGTTCTCATGTGTTGAATCCATAGAAACAAAATTTTACTTAACTCATTTCTATTCAAGTGTATCATTTAGGTTTGGCGCCTATAAGAAAGTTTTAATAAGAGAAATGCATAGGTTTTTATTCATGAAGAATCTGTAGTTATTGTTACTTTGACTGGTTTAAAAGGGTGACTCTTGACTCACACTGGCGCATTCGTTTTGCAGGGTTGGTGACTCTAGAAAGTAAAAGAAATTTCTGAAACCTCTGGCCTGGGGTGATGGATTTGCAACTAAATCAATGAAGAGGTGGATTCAGGTTGTAGAAATACGATTTATAAGCCTCCTTTTGCATAAAGTACCTACATCCCCTCGTGTCTATTTTAGTGTCTGCTGTTGCACACATGGCGGTGGTAAGGGGAAGGCAAGACTTGGTGTCTGGCAAATACTTTCTAGAGCATTTCCCCAACAAAATCACTACTCATGTGAAGCTCTCAAGAATGAAGACAGCTCTGTGCAAAGAGTTTCAGCCGTGAGCAAGTTGCTATTATCTGCCGAGTAGCCACTTGGATTCTCCAACTACTTACCTTTTGGTATATGTTATTCTTCTAGACGCTGTTTGTAACATAAGCAGCCTCTCTAAGTGGCTATTCATTATATGGTGAGAAATATAGAACAAATATAACTCTGCCAGATGCTAATCTAAGTTTCTCCCAAGAAAATTACAAAATGCCTTTTATGGGGTCATTTAAATGAGTTACGCTGATAATAAGCAGTGAGATTTACAAATGTATATCTAACAACTCCCTGTATTCATCCGAAATATGGCAAGTGGATTATTCTAGAGGTTGCTAAGTGTAATGATAAGTGCTTCGGCTGTTTAAATTCACCAAGTTTCTTTCTTAATGAAAACCAGACAATGCTGGCTGACAAGAATGCTCACCAAACGGTCCCTTCCAGCCTGACTAGGACAGAGAGGAGAATATAAAGCAGAGAGAAGATTCTGAACACATTGTACTTTACAGCAAAAGCCTATGCAGTGCCCCCATTCCAAAGCACACATCACCCTCTTCTCTCAGCACACATTCGGAATTAAATTCAAACCCGACTGTACCGCTTTAGCGAGCTTCACACCGTGCTCGTAGGTGAGAGGTTTCTCTTTCATGTACAGCAAACGGGCCAAGGTTTTGGGGTCATCGCGGAGATCAATCTGGCAAAAAACACACGTGTGACAAACTCATTTATTTTTTCAGGCCTTACCAGATATTTTAAACTGTAACATTATAGAGATTTTTTCCCCCCTGTGAAATTAACATCTACGAAGTTGCCGAATTTTCTTTAAGGAAGCATGTACGGTGACCATATTATATCTAAAAAAGTGTAAACATCAGGCTTTCCCTGCACTTTCTCCTTCAAAGAAACTACCCTGGGAGCTGAGGACTTACTCCAGGGATGCTGTGGCTGTCTCAGATGTTTGTGAAATTTCCTATTTATTTCTAGACCCTACTTATAGAAGACATACAAGATAATCAATCTTGTTATCTTACTGCCAGGACTCATTTGATCCTGAATTATATCATTCATTATTTAATAGTTTATTTCCTGGCTCTAAATGCATCTTTTTGGGGGAGGGTTGTGGGGGAGATACTTTTCCAAAGCAAATCTTCACCCTTGAAAGGATGAAGACTTGCCACCTGCTAGGACTTCTGACTGTGCTGCAGGCTCTGAAAGGAAATCCTAAAGAGGAATTTCCAAGGTAAAAATGTTCTTTCCAAAGGTAGAACTACTACGGAAATGGTATACACGTTTGGATTAGGTTTGATAATTAAATATTTCAGTTGCTTTAAAAATCTCACTGTGTACGTGAACCCGTGAGTGGGTGTAAATGTGGGCACATAAAGACTTGTGTTTTAAAGAAAAGCCAATATATTCATCTATTAGGGTCCCATTTATAAGCACACTGCTCAAGTTTACTAACTGGTGTTTTGTTTTATTTTTAGGCTTCATTGTTCAACCTAGTGCCCCTCTGTTATAAAACAGGCTCAGATCACACAAAGATGTTTGCACGTCCTTTCACATATTTTGGCAGCAGAGATCCGGACCCCATCAATATGGTGAAACATTATCATCTGGAATTAAGGCAAAAGACTTCATTGAAACAAACAAATACTTATCTTTCACAGAAGAAGCATTAACTGTACTCTGATTTATGGATGTGTTAATTATCTGTCCATATCTTCTCTAGGCAATATTGTTTTTCTTTTATGTTTTTAAAAAAATTTCTCCTTGGGGGCTGGCCCCGTGGCCGAGTGGTTAAGTTCGCGCGCTCTGCTGCAGGTGGCCCAGTGTTTCATTGGTTCGAATCCTGGGCGCGGACATGGCACTGCTCATCAAATCACGCTGAGGCAGCGTCCCACATGCCACAACTAGAAGGACCCACAACAAAGAATATACAGCTATGTACCGGGGGGCGGGGGGGTTGGAGAGAAAGGAAAAAAAAAAGAAAAAATTCTTAAAAAAAAAATTTCTCCTTGTCAAGTGAAATGTAAAATGAGAAACAGCAGCGTGTGAAACAGATAACAATAAGGCCCTTCAGTATTATTGCATTTCTACGTCTTTGGGATAGTAATTTGGGTTTCAACATAGTAAAGAACAAAATCTATTTAAGACCATATAAAGTTGCAACAATCTTTAATACATTTCTACAATTGCTTGCTGTTGGAAATTCAAACTATGGAACTTTATGAGCTTTCAAAACACTTGAAAAGCTTTTACAATCTCAGGTTCTTTTATCTGGTAGATCTGTTTTAACTTCTTTTCTAAGATCTAAAAGACCCAGAGGCTTAAAGGGAACAGGGAGCAGTGGATTTCTGTCTTCTTTCTCCAGGAGTGTGACTAAGGACTTCTTGTCATAATACGCCCATTCTGATTACTGGGGTCATTTTGACATTCACACCTATTTTGTGACTTTCAAACAATTGTAGATTTTAGATATAAAAAATATTAGGTGATAAGTGTAATTGACATCCTCACCTCATTCCTCTGCCTCAGCACTGGAGAAGGGTGTATATTTCAAAACTTACTTTGTTATTTAAAAATAAAAAGCTGAGAAAGTAATTTTTTTTTGTTTTCTTGTTATTTATATGAGAAAGTAATTTTTAAAGGTCACATCAAAACCTCCCGCTTCATGTTAAATAGCTCTATTATCTTTTCAACTATGGGCTAAATAATCATGCAGGTCTTAAGAACGGCTGTTCATAGGATTGATATATCTGAGACACTCTTCTAAAGTGTTTGGTAGAACCGGACGTTTCTGAGAAACCTAAAGGGTCTTTCCTTTTCGCCGCCCCAGCCGCCCCACCCTTGCCACCATCCGCCTTTAACCTGGGTCCCTATGAGGACGTAAGGCACGTGAGGCATGCAGTCCTTCAGCTCCGGAACCCACTCCTCCTGGACGTTGTGGTAAGAGGCAGGATTTACGACAGAGAAGCAGATCAAAAACACGTCGGTGTTGGGGTAGGAGAGCGGCCTTAGCTGGTTGTAGTCCTCCTGTGGAAAGAGCAGTTGGTTCAGCCTGCGGCAGGTGGGTCCAGGGTGTTTCTAGGGAGCGACACAGACAAGAATCCGCCGCAGCGCGCTGTGACCTCGTTCCTCCCCCCTCCCTGGAATCTGGTGGTTCCCTATGTTACTAGAAATAAAGGAGCCATCCGTCAGGAAAACACTTTTTTTTTTTTGTATAGAGATTATAAATTACTCCCTTTTAAAATAAACTTAAAAATTTTTTTAACAGCTTTAGTGAGAGAATTTACATACATAAAGGTCACCCATTTAATGTATGTAATTGAAGAAGGATTATTACACATTGGAATCATGTAATACAGAATATGGATCTAAACTAGTGGGCCATTGGCTGAGGCACCGAGATTCTCTCCCTATACAATTTTAAAAATTGCATTCAAATTTAATTTAGAATAAGTTAACCAAAATGCAAAGCTAAGAGTTGTTGCCAAGTCAGTCAGTGCAATATTTGACGAAATGTACTGTGTGAGGGTTTAGAGCTAAGAATTTGGGATTTGTTTCTAAGTCAACCTAAAGGCCACAGTGTGGCTTAATAAATAAAATGCCAGATTAATTATTTTCTCCCCAAAGCCTTTTTAGACTGGAAATGCTCTGGTTGAAGAGTTCCTGGTTACATAAGATGTTTACGAAGATGCTGTTTTAATGGGAGGTGACAAAAACAAAGTAAGACATTGGATCTACTTTGGAAAAAATGTAAGCAAGTTCCTTTTATTGTGTGTAAAATGTTTTAAGAGGTTCCCAGATAAAATGTGCTGTTTCATGAGAAGATGATATATATTTTCGTAGAATTTAGTAACACACAAGCCAAAAGTAATTTTATGTGTATGTGTGTATACTTATTCTATATATGTGTGTACTATGTGGACATACATGTCCTCATACACTACAACATGGCATACATGTTCATACACACCACACATAGTTCATATATGTATACACACCACACACGTATCATACATGCATAGGTGCGACCAAACCTCTATGTTCACACTTATCACATATATGTGTACATAGACATGGGCAACGTATCAATTCATTTATTAGGATCTCGACTACTCTTTCCAACAGTTAAAACAGTCATAAAACTCACATAAGCTCATTGCAAAAGTTCAAACATTACAGAAGTACGTAGAGTAGATGTGAGATTTTGTTTTCATCCCCCACATGATCTCTAATAGTTTCTCCTCTCTTCCCAGAGGGAGCCACTCTTTAACAGTACCCTTCCAAATATTTTATATTTATTTACATATATAATATACATTCATTTAGTTTAAAAAAGATAAGTTGATTATATAGTTCATACTGTTGTGCCACTTGTTTTTTAAATGTAATATGTCATGGATATTTTAAAATTATCAACTTCACTATATTTCTGTTGTCTCTGTTAATGTCTTTTGAAGAAGGGGGTGCCCACATACAAGTACACATGTGACCGGGAGGAAGGCCCTCAGAATGTCGAGTGCAGTCATCTCTGTCTGCGCTGACCCATCCTCAGCTCCCCCAGGAGCCCGGCGCTCAGGGGCTCAGCACACACGGCTGCTGCTCCTGCTGCTGCTAATGTCTTTAAAACCCTAGCAAAAGTTGTTAGCTACTTAAACAAAATGCAATGCAAGATGGCAAGGATGCTGAAAAATCTGAAAATTCTAAAAAATAAACAAAAAGAATTAAAAAAAAATCAGTTATTGTGGTTCATTGACCACATTTCTATTAAAGCAAATAATTGGGAGTTGGGTGCATTGCTGAATAAACACTGGTCATACTGGGCAATTGGGCCAGGCCTACTGGTTGAATCTCAGCTGAGTTGTGCCCATGTCTGTGTGTGTGTGTCAGTGGCAGGGGTGGGGGCAGGCGGTGGGGAAGGGGACAGCTCATCTCTTGTCACTACCTCTCCTCCTCTTTACACAACTAGCCCTGAACACCAAACCTTCTCTCGCATGGTCTCTCTGCCTCCTTCCTTTCTCTCTGAGAGTAGCTGTGAGGCCCACGATCTAAGAACACTCCTTCCCAGGCCACAGTCTGCAACTGTTCATGACATCACCTGCCCTCTGCCACTTCATCCTCCCATCTGGATTGTCGTAAATGGAGCAGAGACCATGTTGTTTTTTTCATGCCCCATTTATACTCTGTCCACAGCAAATATTCCATAAATGCCGTTGACTGATTGAATCACACCGGGTCTGCAGTGACCTGCAGATGAACAAATGGCTTTCCTGTGGGTCGTTGACTGCAGCAGTTTTCATTAGAATCACCTGGGGGAGCTCTAAGACCATCCTGATGCCCTGCTAGCCAACTACCTGCCTCTACTACCCTCTTCTACTCTGGACCAATGAAATCAGAATCTCTGGGGAGTGGGCCTGGGCGTCTGGGCATTCTGATTTCATTGGTCTGGGGTTGGCATGGAGTTGAAAACAACTGATTTGCATCATCATTTTCTTCACCATCAACTGAGGATGTATTAAGGGCTTGTCACGGCCCCCAGGCATTGTTGCAGGCACTCACATGCATTATCTAGCTGAATCCTCATAATAGCACTGCAAAGGTGTACCATCGACATCCGCATTTCACAGAGGAGGAAGTTAAGGTTTAGAGAAGTTCAGTCATGGACCAATGTTGCAGAGCTATTAAATACCAGGATGGGGTACTTAGCTTGATCCAGCTCTAGCAATTAAGTGTAACCACGCTATTTGCTTCAGCTCAGAACTTTAAGTGACAGATTAAGCATTTTCTTGAAAACTCAGTTATCCAGGAATCTTAATACAGACTCATACTCTACCACAGGGATCTAAGAAAGGAAAAGTTAGACCTTGGGATATAGTGTCTATTTCATGGCTTGCAGCTGCTAGAAATTACCACCAGATGGCAGCAGACACTGTATATTTAAAACAAAGCCAAAACCCAAAACACAACATGTCACAATTAGATGAGGTGGGAGCAGATAACCAGAAGTCTGAAAGGATCATGTTTATGTGATTCTTTGCCCAGAAGCTATCAAAAGAATTCTGCTTACATTAGGGAAAGGTTCGGAAGACCATTGGTGGCTGGATTGACTATAGGTAAGAGGTGAGAGGTTGGTTTTTGATCATTTATTGTCCTGGCAGGTAGCCAAGGCCCTCCTCTCGGTGGCTTCTGCTGGAGTCCTTCACTGGGTTTTATCCTGCTCTTTATTCTGGATCCCTCTTCTGTGGAAACCTTAGAACTACTGTGTAATTCCGTTCAAAAAGGTTTATTAATTGCCTACTGACTGTCTAGCACTGTTAAACGTGCTACATGAACTACACAGGGTGAATAAGAATTGGCAATCCAGCTGAGGGAAAGAAAATGAAAACATGGGAAACAATTTGATTTATGTGGAAGTGAGACAGGTGAAGTTTCTCTTGTTCTTTGTGATCTCTGAACATAGAATAATCTAGAATAGGTACTTGACTGAATTGGAAAAAATACAATTTCAAGGCTGGATGAGGTCTTAGCGATCAGTTAGTGCAGTGGCTCCCAGAGTGCAGTCCGAGACCAGCAGCACTGGCATCCCTGGGCATTTGTTAGGAAGGTACATTCTCGGCCTGCCCAGCCCTCCCGGAGCTGAGGCTCTGGGGGAGGGGCTGCACCATCTGGGGCTTAACAAGCCCTCCAGGTGACTCTGTTGCAGCTCAAGTCTCAGGACCACGGGTTACGGTGCTTCCCTTTCCCCTCAGCCAGTTTTATAGTTTAAGAAACCGAAGTCTAGACAGATCGATTTAATCCAGATTACAGAGCAAACATACCTTTAAAGAAGGCTCACACCTGGGCTGGCCCGGTTCCTTCAGCCCCTGTTTGCCAGTGGCTGCAGTTATGAAACACGGCAGTGGGTCCAGGGTTGGTAGAAGGCGGTGTCCTCTCGGGACTGAGGGCTGGGCAGCGGGACGTTGGGGAGTTGAATTGGTCCCAGCTGATAACTTAAGTGGCTTTTTGCAGGGGAACGTGTTCTGAGCCCAGATTGGATGATCACATGCTGAGATGATGTAAAGGGGCCTTGAGGAGTGGATGGTGGTCTGGCTGCTGTTGGAGGCCCCTTCCGGGGTGGAAATTGAGAACGGAAGAGAGGTGCTCATGTGTCTCTTGAAGAGACAATGTTTTAATCTAAAAGAGCTACTGGAATGGGGCTTTGGAGGGCTAAAGTGGGCGAAGAGGCTGGGGTGGGGGTCGGGGTGGGAGTAAAAGGGAGGGTGAGGTTTGGGCCAGGTAGACTTTTGAGTGCCTTCCACCCAACTTCACTCCGAAGGCAGGAGGTCATTTGGTGTGAAGGGAAATCTGGTATTCTGGGATGACTATGGGTGACTATTAAAAAAAGAAAAGTTCGGGGACAGCCTTAGCATCAGATGGGCCAAACACCTGGGTTCTAAATGTGTCCGGAGCTGCCGCACCCTGATGGAAGGTGGTGAGTCAGTGAGACCATTAGCCCAGCCCTCCTCAGGCTTTACGTACGTTTGAATCACCTGCAGATCTTGTTAAGGTGGAGATTCTCGTTCAGCACAGGTGTGGGATGAAGTGCGAGAATTTGCATTTCTAACAAGTTTCCAAGTGATGCTGATGCGCTGGTCCAGGGACCACACTTTGAGTGGCAAGGAGAGTTGCATTAAACTCCCCCTCCACCCCACCCCACCCCACCCCATACCCACATTAAGTTGGAAATAGAATTCTGCTTCCAAGTCCTCTTAGGAGTGATACTTCTCCCAGATTTTCCGCACACATCTCATTTTCATATTTTCCCATAAATACATTCATATCTGGCAGGCTTGGTTTGGAAAAGGTGGGCAACACACATAGGGCGGGAGTGCAGCATAGTGTTTAAGAGCTTGAGCTGGGGAGACCATCCTCCTGGTTCAACTCCCTGCCCTGCCTGGGACTACCGTGTGACCTGGGGTAAGTTCTCTTTGCCTCAGTTTCCTTATCTGTAAAATGAAGTTGATCATAGTGCTGCCTTCATAGGGTTGCTATGAGAATAAAATGTGTTAATGTTTGTAACCCACTTAGGACAGTGTCTTTAGTGGTTAAGGGTCTGTCCTCCATCCCACGTCAACAGCAGCTGCAGGTCCTGCTGCACTGACTCGACCTTATTGGATCCCAGGGCTGAATCTGAAATGAACGTTTTCTAAACTGAGTAGGAATGAGAGCCCGAGGATTTGCATACTCGGATGGCACCTCTGAATCCATTTTTTGTAATTTGGGGAGAAGTGAGATCGTGTCCTAAACTTATAATAACTTGTCATGTGGGAAGACCTCTTCCTAACCCCCCAATTTGCACACTTCTAAAACCATGTTAAGATACATGTGAGCAAGAAAGCTTGAGTTGTTCATTGAGGAAAAACATTTGTTCTGAGGTTTTAGGCTAACTTTCCATAGAGGGCTGATGTCAGAATCTGTGCTCCAGAGGGCCCCATTGGGTCAGCCAATGGCAAAGGGAAGGCTGGCGTCCTTCCGTGTGGACCCTGGGTTGCCATTAGCAAACCCCAGCTGTCCTTGCCTTCCTGCCTGGTTGCATGACTCTTCAGCCCTTGCCATAAGAGGGTCTTCAGAAATCAGGGCTGGGTAAGGATGTGTAGCATGCAGCTCTGGCTGAGGAAGGGGTGTTTCTGATGGGTTTCCTGCTCCCCACTCCCATGGTCACTGGTGACAGCTGAGCTGCTGTGGGCTGTGGTTTCTCGGTGACAGACACTATTCTGTGCTTTCCCACATGCAGACAGCCCCATAGAGTGTGTGTGTAGAGAACTTGGGGGTTGACCTGGCTGAGAAACCAGGCTCCTGACCCAGGAGATTCTCTTTCTTCCCTGGCAGTGCCGCTAACTGCCACTTTTGCAAATGTTGCCTTTGAGATATGTTCATCTTGGAGTTCTGCCTGAGAGGCCACGATCTGAGCGGGGCTTTGCCCACATTGTTCGTATAAGTGACAGTCCACTGAGAGAAGGAGGCAAGACGTCTTAGTGCCGTGGCTGGCCCCACTCTAGGTGGCCAGTGGCAGGACGGTGGGACGCCTGGCTCTGAGCCATGACCTGGGAGAGACCCCTCTCACAGTTTGGCGTTCCTCAGCCAGCAAACGCCCAGGCTTTGCTGCAGCAGCCCCGCCCCAACATGCTGCTCTCGCCTGGTCTCTCATGACGCGCTCTAAACAAACTGGCCTGCATGTACGTCATGGAAAAGTCAGCTCTGGGACTCTGTGTAGCGGAGCCAAGGATCTGAGCTCTAGAAATCCCTTTCCGAGAGACTTTCAGTAAAGCACTACGAGGGGTGTGTGCCGTGCAGCATGAGTTGGCACGAGCTAAATAGATTTGGCTTCCAGGCCTGGCCTTATTGCCTCCCCAGTGTGAGCTGAGGGGTGACATGCGGAGATACCCTGCGAAAAACTCCTCACTTCATTGCCTAAACTGATGTTTGGAATTCTACCTAACCAATGAACCAGAGTTCTGAAGACTCTTTGTCTTCAAAGGCCCCCACTCGAGGTCCAAATATTAATTTGTTTCAGGGGTTTGGGGAGGGAGCTGATGTTTAATAGCAGCTGCCATGTGCTGGCAGCGTATGCATGTGGCTTCATTACAGACTGTCTTTAGCAAATGCTTGGCTGGCTTGTGAAAAGCCGGGAGTGGGTCTCAGGCGGGGCTGGTGGGGCTGCCTCGGTGCTAGAGGCCACTGAGTGTGGCAAAGTGGAGGGAACAAGGTCAAGTGATTTTGTCCGGGGCTGACTTTGAGGGTAGAAATAATGAGCTCCTATCCCCTGAACTTTCAGAACACATGTGCTTCTTGAGGTTGTTTTCATTGACTCTGACCCACAGTTAGCTCAAGATAAAGACGAGGGGCACTGCTCGTTGGTTTATTCGTGTGAGAAAATCTAATTCTTCACAGCAAAATGGAACTCTATCTCCGGGTTCAGAGACTTATTTCCTTTTTGTGGTTCAGGGATTAATCAGTTGGTTTTGAGATCACCTCTCTTTCTTGTTAATAACTCTGGCCAAATGAGCATTTTTGAATTAGTTATAGATGTTCCTTAGCCATGTGACCTCAGCAACATTTACTAGACTAGAACTGAAGAGGCTGGATTGTCCTACCTGCGGCTGGGAATGGAATTTTGGGACAATGCTTCTAAATTAAATTTTTACAAAGCCTGGTTGGCAGCATTGTAGAACCATGGGAATCACCTCGGACAATGGCTATTCTCCACTGCATCCTCCTACACTAGGAGCAATGCTTCAGTCCCCAAGGACTTTTAGAGTAGTGATTCTCACATTTTAACATGCATACGAATCATCTGGAGATCTTAAAATGAATTTTCAGATTCAGTAGGCTGGGGATGGGGCCTGAGATTCTGCATTTCCAACAAGGTCCTTGGGGATGCCAATGCTGCTGGTCAGTGGACCGAACTTTGAGTGGCAAGGTTCTAGATGAGTGGTTCTCAAAGTACGGCATACAGACCAGCAGCAGCATTACCAGGAAACCTGTTAGAAATGCAGATTCTTGGGTGCTGTCCCAGGCATGTAGAATCAGAAACTTCAGAGGTGGTGGGGCCCAGTGGCTGAGTTTTAACAAGCCCTAGAGGTGATTCTGACACCTGCTCAAGTTTGAGAATGACTGTTCTACAAAACGAGTTACATGTCATCCTTTAGTGTAACTTATTTCAATATTTAACAATACTTTACTGCTGAAAGGTCTCCCTTGGTCTACCCTCATATAGTTTTGCTTAATTACTCCAGTTCTTGTAGGCATTCTTGAAGTCATCTCTTTAAGGTCCTAATCATAGAATTTTAGTCCTAGAAGGAAGCTTAAGATGTGTTCTGATTTCGTTTCCCCATGCTTTATGCTCCCTTATGAACCTTGTCCACCTCGGAGCTTTCAAAGCAGTTGGTAGAAATTACTAAAGTGAAAGGCTGAAGGAATATCAATAACCCATTTGTTGTTATACTTTCTTAGTGCGCATCACCTTCTTCCATGTCGGAGGTTTGGGTCATTCTGCTTTCTTCAATTTAGAGTTTAAAGGTAGTTTTACATTGTCTTAGAACTTCAACTCCTATACTAGTATAATTTAGAATTTTTTCTGAAAAGGACAGAGCAGTGGGAAAGAATAATTAAGCTCTACAGGAGCTTTTAAGCAGTTTTATTGGATTTGAAATTAAATAGAGGCCTGAAGAGGTTGTTCTGGGGGCAATTAAGGCACAGAAGCACAATTGTCGTGGATTGCTGTAGAAGAGGGGAAGCCTGGATGTGCATGAGGGGCACAGAGGGCTTCTAGAGAAGGCAAGGGAAACAGAGAGAGGTTTCAGAGTCAGGCAGTAGTCCTTGCTGTGTTGCACTTTTCAAACTGAATTATATTCATAGACTCTGACTATGGAGGAGAAGGGTGTAAACTCCTCTCTCTTTCAGGCTGTGAGTCCTGATGAGTGGGGGCATCAAATGACCATGTGATGGAATGAGACTAGGCAACTCCAGCCCAAAGAGCAGTGTACCTCTATTGCTGGGATGCTTTCTGGTGGAGGGGAGTGAAGCATGAGCATTAACTTGGAGGAGCCAATCCGATTTTCCCATTTGGGCATCTAGGGGCATCCTTTCATAGTCATGTGTCTTGGTATTGACGTCAGAGATTTCCTCTGCTCCCCAGTTCCTGAGAGTAGCTGGCCAAAAGAGCCATCTACCAGTAAGAGGAAACTGAGTGCTCTTAGGAGCCTTGAGTCTGGTGCTAGACTTGCCAAGTTCTCCACTGTTTGGTCTGTCCAATACCAGCCTGCAGATATTTATTCAGTGGTTCTTGCAAATGCACAAAGAAATCCCAAAGGGAATTCCATTTATTGTTGTTATTTTTTCTAGCATAGAGCTTTCAGGTTGAGCAAAAAGACATATCTTCAGATAATAGTGAGAAAAGGCCTAGACAAACGCATAACTACAAATAACAATTACCAGGAAATTCGCAGTGGGACAGAGCATGGTCAAACGTTCAGTCCAAAGGACTTAAGATGTACGAATTTGGACAGACTGAACAACCTGCTGATTTTGACCTAAATAAATGACCCAGGACATATGGTAACAAAAGCTCTCTCAAAGAAATTGGGCCACAGCCATCAACTGCTTAACCACTTCCCCGCCAACCCATGAACTTGTAACATTGGAAACTTGTCCTAGTGGAATGTGGTGTGCAGAGAAAGAAAGGCAGGGCGGCTTTTCCCCCCAAGTGGAACGTGTGCTGACTGATGAAACATTGAGGGTTCTGGTCCATTGCCTCACGTTATTGGTTGGCCAGGTTCTCCAACCTGAAGAAACATTTCTGACAGAGTGAGAATATTTCAAGAATCTTAGAGAATTTCAAGTCAATCTCTAGTTATTAAGGGGTTGACCCTCAATTTTGGAAAACATCCAGGATCCTGGCTTTTCTTCCTTCTAACACTTAATCCATCTTTTTCCTACCCCCTATTCCCTGTCCTCTGTCTCTTTCTGGACGTTTCCACAGCTTGTTAGGCAATTCAAATAAGAGGTGGGCAAAGAATACAGTGTGAAAAAAACTAATGGGTGAAACTAAAATTTATGAAATTGACTCAGTAATCCAGGATCTGGAATTGGGATGGGTGGGAAGAAATTGAAACTGTTGGCCAAATATGTTATCTTGGTTATTGATAATCATCAACCAGTGAATGAGTCATTATTTGCCTATCAATACCTTGAATCATGTAATGACTTAGTCTTTTGTAATTAGAAATATTTTAAAAATATTAAGAATATTTTGATTGTCATTTAGAAAGACAATAAATTTGCCCTAAATGATTTGAAGAGAGAATGTCTGTACTGTTAGTCCCCATATGCCCAGCCGAATGGATCCTTCTCCTCCCCCCCAAACCCCTAATGAATCAAGATAATAAAAATGTACCTGTCCTGCGGTGTCATACAGTCCGAGCAAGTGTTGCTTGCCTCCCACTGTCACAGTAACTAGGGGAGAAGAGAAGAGGAGAGTCCATAAATGGAAGCTTCAATCAGGAGCCTTTGCATTTCTCCATGCCAACCTCTCCCTGGGCAGCAGGGATAAGCATATGCCTCACCCGGGTATATTCTAAACCAAGTTGACAGTGTGATTTCCAAATGAGAGACAACCTTGGGCTGAGAGCAGATGGGCTGAGTCAAGTCCAAATTTCTCAACTGAGATGGATATTATTGTCACCACTAGGGCCCTCTGTAGGCTGCTCATTGATCTTCATTCTGCCCTATATCAAGCTACTGAAGGAAAAGGATTCTGGACCCTTTCTTGCTTAGGTTATTTTCTTCTTTTCTTTGATTTGAGCCACCTTTCAGGATATAGAATTGTGTATGCAACTTCTCTGTTAGAAATCTCTGCTTTTTTTCTGTCTTCAAAATGTTAATAAAACCCTGAAAACAAAGTATATTAACCCACCTTATATTTTATAGTCTATAAGGCAAAGCTAATAATGAAATAATAATGAAATGAGAAGGGCTTAACATTTATTTTAAAAAGTTGTTTTTAGTAAATATTTTTGTGCTCAACTGCCTCATTCCGGTTTCGAACCTTAGTTGCAGAAGGAGATGTTCCGTGGGTTTGGATTCACATCCCGAAAGGGTGTATTTACATTGAAGAGTAGAGAGTTCGAGTTACCCAGCAGGCTTACCACTTTCCCAGGCAATTGTGTCCAAAAGTGAGGAGTAACAGAAGGATACCAACCACTCTGTACATGTCTGGAAATGAAATAAAATCTCAACTTGAAACTAAACTGAGATCGAACAGATCGAATGCAAGAGGAATACAATTCTCTTGGTGAATGGAAAGAGCAAATTTAAATTTTCAAAAAACTTTAATCTCTTTTTGGGGAAAAGGAAGTAAAGAAGGAGAATGTGATTTTTCCTAGTGGATTAAAAAATGTGCAAATGCAATGTAAAGATGATTTTTGATTCCTCCTGCTATTTGTTGTGCAGGAAATGAAAGATAAATTGAATAGCGACCTTTTATAACCGTATCTCTGACATATGCCGGCTGAATTCTCCAGTCTGCTGCTCAGAGCTGCTGATTCAGGCCTGATTTTACTTTTATTTGTCCTCAGGTTCACGGGCTACATGTATGCAAAGTACTTCCTAGTGGCTTGTTCTTTGAAAAGCCCTCGTTTAAAGCACTCCCTCCCGAGACACTGGGAACAATTTCTCTAATCTGCTCAGATCAACGTATGTTCAGCTTGATAACGTGACTGCAGCCGCTCAGATGAGCTTTTCTATGTGTGTTTTTAAGCTGGGTGAACCCAGCTCTCTCCAACCCTGGTGACGATGCTGACAGAAGAGGGGCGTTGAAACATTTTTAGTCCCTTTCATAAGTCAGGCTAGTAATGGAAATGAAGGTGAGGCCGCGTGGCCCAGAGCTTTGTCTGTTATCTTCTCCCCTTCCTGAACACTTCAGCCCAGTCAGATGTTCCCAAAATCTGCCTAAATGGTTTCTTTAATGACCAATTCACTCCCTAGTCACAGATCAGGAATGAAGGGAAGAAATCCAGCTATTACAACATGGAATTTCCTGCCTAGCGAGTCCAGCACATGCAGGTCAGGGGCAGCTGTTCCTGAGACCCCCTTGGACCGTCCCACGACCCGCAGGCCCAGGGCCATCTGTGAGGCGAACGTTAGAGCATTAGAAGCCAGGCCATCCTTGCGGCCCCACTGGGCACTGCAAATATTCTGAAGCAATGGCTTTGACCTTTGTTGCTGGAGCCCTGAAGCTCTTGCTTGGGTTTTCTCAGAGAACAACCATTCCCTCCAGCCTGCTTTTCCTCAGGCCTCGCCCTTTTCTCTCTTGGCAGCTTTGATTCCAGGGAATTTTACCAGGCCTGAGGTCACCGCCAGCTCAGGAAGGTTGGGCTGTGGGCTGAGAGCCTGGGCACAGCCTCTCTTCTCTCTCTCCTTCCCTTCCTCGAGGGTTTATTGGGTTCCCGGACTGTGCTCAGTGCTAGGAGTAGAAAGGCCAGATGCAATTCTTCCTTCATGGAGCGTGGAGAAGAGGGGTTTACTGGCAAAGCCTGGGCATGAAGCAATGTAGTAAATGCTTTGCTGGGGCAGCGTGGTGGGGTGTGGGAGCCCAAAGTAGGAACATTACTGTGCGTGCATGCTTATGTGCACATGCATGTGTGCACTGGGGGTGGGGGGTGGTGCGTGGGAACACACATCAGGGACACTACTGCGAGTGCACACATTTACTGCTGAAGCATGGTCAGAGAAGGCTTTCTGGAGGAGATGTCTGAGCTGAGTCCTAAAGGTGGCCAAGAGTTACCCAGGGTACACTGGGGGCAAGACAAAGGATGGTTCAAAGTTACCCAGGGTGCACTGGGGGAGATGGTACAGAAGAGGTGGGTAGGCAGGGCTGGCTGCCATAACTCACTAATTTAGATTTTATTCTGAAGGCTTTGTTGAGCTATGAAAGTCCTGAATTCTACTTTTTCCCAAAGAAAGTGAAAGAGGAGGAATTAAAATAATTTCCTTGGGTTAAGGCAAAATGTTGGGCGGAGGGAGAATGACGTTTTTTGGCTGGAAGCCATGTTGGCGTTCAGCTTTGCTGTGTGGTGGCTGTCTACTCTGTCTGTGTGTGGGCCCAGCCCTGCTGGAGGACTCCTAAAGGAAGGGGCAGAGCTGTGTCTCTATCTCTGGGTATCACTTTTATTCCCTCTTATCTGCTCTTTTATTCTCCCATTTTATCGGAAGGAAGATAAGCCGATCACACAGTTGATGCCAGAGCACATCAAAGGACAACCAGAGACAGATCCCGGCACTAACCACACATTGTAGGAGGTACAAATGGCTTTGTGTGTCCTTATCTTGAACTAGCAGTGGATGCTTATGGTTTGCCAACCTGTGTCCTGTGAGGCTGCTCAATTTGGAAATGAATCAGTCACAACAGCACAGAAGGAAGGTATGCCCTAAAATGCTGATAGTAAATGTAGTGAGGTTGAAAGAGCAGGATCTTTTAAGTTAAATGGTTTTGCATTCGAATCTTATCTTTGTTGGAGTGACCTCTGGAAAGTCACCTAACATCTCTGAGCCCCTCTTTTCTTGTTTATTAAAAATGGGGATAAGATCACCTACTAAAGAGAGTCCTCAGGAGGAAGAAATTAAATGAGAAAATGCTGGCACCAAGTCTGGCCCAAAGTAGGTGCTGAACAACTGTTGGTTTCCCTCCTTCAATAAGTGCCTAAGAGGGCAGACTAGTCTGTCTTGCTCGCCGCTGTATACTCAGTGCACATTAACTGGAGCAAAAATTCATCGTATTTGTGAATTACCAGTCACTTTCTACCCTGAACGATAGCTATTTAGATCTGTGTCTTACATTTCCCACTGGACAGGAAGACCCTTGAGGACAGAATCTCCACACCCCATACCCGGAACAGAATGCAGCATGTGTGGTAGATGCTGAATGCATGGTACAGAAACGGAGCACAGGGGCAACTCAGGCAGAAGGAAGGCCTTCAACATGTGCGGAGCCTGAAGCTCTCTGGCAAGAGTCTAACTGCTGGGAAGCGCCTGCAGCCAGCCAACCTGCCTGGCAGACAGTAGTCAGGTAAAGTCCCAGAGTGCTGTCTGTTCTCGGAGCTATTAGAGTTGTTTTCTGAGCTTAGCGAGGTTTTAAAGAGAGTGGGTCAAATGACCTGCTAATGGCTCAGATGGTTCCCTCAATAAAGTGTGAAAAGTTGTCAGTGACCTGTTAAGTGTGTGAAATGAAGGCCTTCTTCTCCAAATCCATTAAACTACTTGCCTCCTTGTGTTTCTTCTTCGTAGAGATTGGAGTGGTTGATTTCCCGAGTTGGAGTGAGGTGCTAGTGATGTCAGTCATGGGTTTGGTCTCTTGAGGCTCAGTCCATTTCACCAAGACAGAAAATGTCCCAGGCAGGACCTGCGCCTATTCGCCTTGGCAGTTCTGTCACCTCACAAAACTGTGTGTCATTCGCAAACTTGGATGGGGAAGTGTTAGTCATTCTGTGTAAGCCAGCTCAGCCCTTCCCAGTCCCGCCCATCAGCAGCATGAGGAACAGGGCTGAAAGCCCCTTCCTTGTTGGGTGGTGAGCTGGCCATCTCATCTGCCAGGAGCAGTCTTTTGAATCTGTATGACGAGTATGTGATGAATCCTGAGAGCTGGAGTGGTGGAAATGCGAGGTCAGTGATGACAGAGGCTCCATCGCCCTTCCATTCCCAGCACATCACCAGCTCTCTGGGCACTCTCGTCAAGGGTACTCGATTTGGCAGGTTGGATGAGGCAGACCTGACTAGGTGTGTGGGTGTATACCCTAAAGGTGCTCTTATGGAGGAGGAAACACCAGACTATAGATAAGGCAAGAAGTAGAATTTTAAGAAAGTTAAAAACATGGCTTTCATTGCAAATATAGGATGAAGACATGTCAAAGATGCGTTAACTCATTCATGAGAGAGCCGGTAAGATGGTAAATCTTGTTCAAAGAGCATTTTGAGGAGCTGGGCATTTATAGGTACTTTAAAAGCAAAATGTGACAATAAGACGGCTAGGTTCAATAGAAAACTGCTTGTTGTCCTTTGGAAAGGAGAGCCTTTGGGTTCTCTTTTCTACTAACGGGAATTATTTGCATCTCTCCCCAACAAGATTCACAAGTTGATAAGCAACTTCAGAAAGTCTAAGCTTTTAGTTAATAGCAGAACCAGAGAAAGATGCATTTCCCTAGATTATTAGTCCTTGGGGGGAGGGTGTTAAACACCCCAGCATGACGTTGAAAGGACAGTTGCATGCTCTTGGCCTCATCTTCAAGGTTCAGATAATTTTTCTCCATGTCTGAATTTAAGTTCATACTTAGCCACTCATTTGGTGAGATGTTGGGCGATTCAGTAACTGTCTCTCTCACCTGGAAAATGAACAAATCATGTTTATCCTAAAGGGGCATAAAAAACTCTTTCTAAGCTGTTTAAAAGTCAGGGGTAATCATCGCAGCAGCTTGTCTATGCCTGGGGGCTGCAAAAAATGGAGAACTTACATGAAAACTTGCAGTTCTGACCCTCATCGTGGTGCTGACTGGACACCTTCAGCAGCATCCGCTGACCTTTTCCCTCTCTTAACTGACCCTCATCCCCTGCTCGTCTTCCTTTCTGGAAGGCACCACCTGGGACAGTGACTCACCGAGCTCCAGTGTCCACTCTTAGGAGCTGCTTATGTGTGTTTGTGACCTGGTTTAAGCCTCATAACTGTGCATGTATGTTCTATAAGGGACCAACTTAGAAGCATCTGAGATGAGATTCCTCTCAAATTAAAATAAGTTAGAAAACAGTATGAAACTAGAAGTAAATACATTTTCATAAATATGAAAGGTGGTAAATTCCTTCCTGGAGGGGTTCCATCCTTCCAAGATACACATTCCCCTTAATGTGGCTTGAAACCCTTTTCACCCATCTACACAGCTCGCCTCAGCCAGTTCATTTCCCTTCTTTGAAAATAATGCCTCTTCTTTCCTGAGCAGCAGACTGTGTGTGTGAAATAACACTTGTTTGGAGAAGTCTCTTATTTGGAACAAGGTGCTGTTTCCTTAGAACAAAGACTGAGCTTCCTAAGAATCTATTAGGACTCTGAGCTGAGGGCTTTCTTTTGTTAGGTCTGTGTATTCATCCTACAATAAGCAGCACCCCATTTGAACAGGGTAATGTGTATCTGCCATGCATCTTCCATCCCTGGTCATATTTCTTTTCTCCTTTAGGTTTACCTATTGTGACAGAGAGTTTGGTTTGTAGTTATGTCAAGTTGTAACCTCCCGGATTTAAGGCGGAAGGACTGGTTAGAGCCCTGGACTCACTGTGAACGAACTCTGGGACTTTGAGCAAACCACAGCTTCCTTAAATCTCAATTTTCTTATTGGTAAGTGAAGTGTCTTTGAGAAGCAAAGGAGATCGTATATGGAAATTTTGTACACCAAAGTTTACACAAATGTAAAGTACATCACAGAGAGAATGGCTTCTTAAATAACAATACTTTTGGCAACAGAGTTTGCTGGAATGAAGTTGCCCTGGTTCTGGGTGTGGGGTGAGTGTTCAGGAAAGCTCTGCCCTTGTCAGTACTTGTCTGATGATGGAAAAGGAGGAGGAGAGGAAGGAGGAGGGGGACGGGGAGGAGCTTGCTCATTTCCAGGACTCTTGGAACTGACTGGGGATGAGGCCAACCAAGACAGTCATGATCCAAGACACTCACATCCTGGAATTTCAGAGTCTTGCTTGGCCTCACCCTTCCTTCCTCAACATTCGTTTGGTCTCTACATCCTGCCAATTCTACCTGCCAATATCTCTAGAATCTGACTCCTCTTTGCCATCCTTGTAGCTGCTCTCCTGCAGCCCCTCACGCTCCAACCTTGTCAGTTGCGAAAGACCCCTAATTGGCATCTGTTCTCCTGGCTCCATCTTCTGTGCTTCCTTCCTCACTGCCACCAGAGTTCTGGCAGCCGTGGCTCTCCAAGATAAAATTCAAATACCTTTCAAGAAAGTACAAAGCCCTTGTAGTCTGGCGCCTGGTTTACTTTTCCAGCCCTCTTTTATTTTTTTTTCCTCCTATAATCCACACTTCTTGGAATCTCTTATGCTCGTGATGCCTTGTTCAAGTGTTCCCACTGGAATTCTGGAAAAGAAATTCTAGAATGCTTTTCCTATACTTGTCAGCCTGGAAAACTCCCGTAATCTCGAAAACTTACTTCCGTAACTCCGCCGTGCCCACGTACTTTAAGCCCGTTTCCATGCCTACTTGCCCATTGGGCTGTAAAGTTCTCTGTCTTACTTATTCTCATGTCCCAGAGTCTAGCATGGGCCTGGCATGTAGTTCCATGAATATTGACTGAGTGACTGAAAAGTACATTAAACTCCAATCAAAGTAAAGATTTCCTCCGAGGTGTCTGTTTTCTCTAGATGAGTCATCAGCATTTCCCAAAGGGTCACTGTGAGCATTTCTGGACATGAGATGGCAGGGTGGGGTCACCAGCAATGACATCCTACACTAGAGCGGGCCTACTTGCTGTGAGGGGATGCTGTGGAAACGTGTCTCTGGTGGTGGGATCTGTGCTCAGGGCACTCTTTCACTTTTCCAGGCAACTTTCACTGGCTGCAGGGCTGCCAGACCCCAAGGACGGTAGGGCAGGAGCACTGCCAAGGTGTCCTGAGGTTCATTGTGGCTGTGCAAACACAGGAGCCAGGCCCCCTGGCATTACCCACAGGGCACAGGGGAGCTGTCTCTTAATTAAGACTTTGGGAAGAAGTGACTGAGTTGTAAGTGAAGACTGCATGTAGAGGCTTGTGGTCCGCAAACCAGAGCATGCTTCTTGCAGAATCCCTGTATAAAGACATACTTAAAAAAAAAAACCAAGCCAGCCTCTTCAGTCATATTCGTACATCACTAGAAACTCACAATAATTAAGCTGCCATTGAGGTGTGATGGAGTAAATACCTGATTATGAGGCAGAAACTTTAAATTTTAACCTTGATTTTGACTGAGTGATTGCAATGTTTCATGGCAGCCACCAGAGGGAGCTAATTAAAAACACAGATTCCCTGGTTCCACACGCCCTCTCCAAGATTCTGAAGAAACCCGTGTGGGGTGGGGCCTAGAAGTTTGCATTTTTATCAAGTTCTCCAGGCGAGTGAGTCACATCTGAATGTCAGTTTCCTCATTTTAAGATGAGACTAATAATAACTCGATTACAATAGAGTACCCCACTCGCTTTAGATAGGTTTTGTAAATATCAGATGAGGTAATGTATGGGGAAAAACTTAATATCTGGGTAGCATTCTGTAAATTTTATCTTTTTGGTCATATCTGACACACACATAGGAACTGGGCTGTCTGTATGTAACAGCAGTCTCCCCTCCTGGTCTAGAAATAGTCACTAAGGAAATTCGACAACTAGGTGATGACAAACGTGGACCTGTGTGCTCCTGCCAAGAGTTTCCAAGAATTATTAGACTCATAAAAATTCTATCAGGTAACAGCTGTAACTAGTTGGAAAATATCCTTTTCACAACAATAACAAACTATAATGTGTCTGGTAATATGCAAAACCTTTATGCAAAAAGGCACAAAAAGCACTTTGCTGAGATACATAGAAGAAGACAAATGGAAAAACAGCTCATGGTGTTGGGTGGGAAGCTCCATATTGTAAAGATGTTAGACCTCCCAGTTTAATGAGTTTAAGGTAATTCCAATAGGATTGTTGAATTGGGAACATGACAGATCATAGCAGTTATATTAAAAATTAAATTGGTGAGAACAGCTAACAATTAAAAAAGAATGACAGGATAACTGTGCTAATGTATGTTAAGATGTATTATCAAGTTATACTAATGAAAACAGTACAGCGCCAGCACAGGAATAAGTGAAACAGAAGAGAAATCTCAGCCCCAGAGCCCACTTCATATGTAAGGATTTTGTATATGGTAAGTGGAAAGGGGAAGAGAGGAAGTATTCAGTGTATTGTATTTAGATCATTGGTTACTATTTTTAAAATACAAAAGGACTTTGAAAATATGAAAGCAAGTGGAAGAAACCTTCAAGAAAATGATTGCTATATTTCACTTTAAAAAGAGAAAGAAAGGTAAATGTCCCAGGAAAATGGTCACAATATGTGAGGGCTGAAGAAAGTTATTATCTTTGATACGTAAGGGTACTTTCTAATCAATAAGAATAATAATTAACCCAGAAGAAAATAAATAAAGAATATAGACAATTTACAAATAAATAAAGAGCCAAGGAATAGGGGAGTAAAAAAAAAAATCAAATTAAACAAGCTGTAATCTTTGGCCTATGAATTTATAAAGATGAAGAGAATGACACCCAGTGTTGGTGAGCACGTGAAGATGTGGGCACTCATACACTTTTGGGGGAAATGCAAACTAGTTCGAATTTTCTGGTAAGCCATTTGGTGATATAGATCATATGCCTAAACATGGGTCTGTCGGACTGAGCAATGCTATTTCTGCAGTGTATCCCCAGGAATAGTCATATAAACGCACAGCAGTGTATACATATAAGACTATCCATTACCAAAGTGTTTATAATAGCTAACAGTTCGATGCAACCTAAATGTTCAATAATTGGGGATTAGTCCTAATCAGTTATGGAGCAACCTTAAAAAGTAAGCTTTTAAAGAATACTGAGGAATGTGGTAAAATACTGAGGCTATAATGTCTAGATAGTAGGAGATAAAATTCTACATCGGGTATGTAAAAGTATTTATAGAAAACACTTTTTATTTTTTCCATACTTTGTTACCATGAACATGTAAATCAGGAAAAAAATGATACTTGAGCGCTCGACAGTTGTGGTTATTGTGTTGTTATTATTACTGTTATATCTAGATTGGATTAAATGCCATCTAAGTTGTCTCTCATCACTTAAATTCTACCATTTCTTCTTAGTTCACTCTCTGATTTTGTCTGAGGCTTATCTAGATTCATTTTAAGCTGTAAGACCAAGCTTATATTTTTACGAGTAGGAAGCTGTGATGAATGGGTCTGCGGCAGTGGAGCTTTATAAACTGTGCATTGCAGAGCAACTTATCTTTTGCAGAGAATTATGATGAACCACTAATGTTCTACCTATACTTGCTTTTCAAAGGTACCAAGAAAATATTGTGCGTTTGAGGATGCCAGAATCTGCCAGGATGTCTTAGTTGTAAACCAAAAGAAGTATGTGAGCTGTAAAGACAACAGCAGTAAATTGGTTCTAAATATAGCCCTTTATTGACACTGTCTGGGCATAGTGACATAAACTGGCCAAGTGAATATTTAGAGTGTGTGTTTCTGCTCTCAACTTCTTTTTTAAAGTATTACAATATAATTTGAGAACATTCAGCTATTTTTCTCTATTTTCTTCTTTTGTGCATGATTGTTGTCCTAGATTATATTTTCTCATCTGCCTCTTTGTTATTCAGGATCCTAGAATTTTACATATTTGTGTTTTTTTCCTTTATTTATTTCATTTATCTTTGTCTAATATTCCCCACCAGAATAGAGATTCTTTTCAGGTAACTTTATTTTTTACTTCCCAACAACTGTCAAGAAGTATTAGGACTTGCTGGTTAATTATGATCAAAGGAGGATGTATGTATGACAATTTGAGATAAAATGGTTCTCGGATCCTTTCTGCAATGAATATCTGTGAGCCCATCTTGTTACTTCATTGTTAAGCATTGTCTCAGAGTTTGTATAAGGTAACATCTACCACTTTTATGTCCTTGCTCACATGTTTTCCCCCAACTGATTTTCCTCACACCGTCTAAAAATAAAAGCGTAATTTTGGGGATGCCGATCAGTGACACGAAGTTCATGGCTCCCAGTCCTGTGAGGAGAGGTTCATAGCCAGACAAGGGATGCACTGAGCTTTGGCTTCCCGCAGGCCGCCACTCAAAGCTAGAAAGAGGCCTCGTATGATGCTCAGCCCTGAGGTCAACTGGTCAATGGATTCACAATCTGAGGCTTTGAAATCTTGTTCTTGGTTTTGCTGATGCTTTTCTGTCAGGTTTTTGGTGAAGTGAAACTAATCTAGTAGAATTCCTATGCATTTGAAAGGATTTAAAAAAATGCAAAAAATATATAATAAGTGGGGAGCCATGTAGTAGAGTCTCAATGTGGTTTCACGTTCAAGAACACACAACGCTAACAACCACAGTCCTTATAAACCATTCTGACCTTATGTAAAAGATAAAGACACCAAAGGGGGATTGCAATGATAAACCACGGCACTGCTTCTTAAAATCATCTTCTTCTTAGTATTTTTCGTAGCCACCATGGCCTCGAAGCTTTGCCCCTACCCTGCATTCTTCGTCAGCACACCTTCTATAAATAGTTTAGTCTCCTCTCTGCCGACACAAGAAAGCCCGGGGCTTGACCCGGTGCTCTCCTTTGGGCTTTGGAGGAGAGGAAGCTGAGGAGCCAAATGCACTTTCTCTCCTCAGCAGAAGGGGTGGGGGGAGTAGGGAGAAGGGAAAGGTAACAAACATTTATAATTTAATACCTTTTCTTGTATCCCCAACACATCCGTAATGCAGGTATTTGTTTTAACAGGTCAAGGGATCATTTACCAAACTCTCTTAACATACTAGCATCGTGTCTTTCTCTGGGAACCCATGCGCGCTCAGCAGTTTAAGGTACCCCAGTGTCAAGGACACTATGGGTAGCTGGAGCTGGAGTCTCTGCTAGACCAGGAAGTTACAGGCCAAGGGTAGAGGGGGATTAGAGATCAGACGATGGCCCTCTTGTCACTGCTAATTGCACAAAAACAAAATGAGGCGGTGCCCCTGGAAGCCTTGTGCGTGTGGCAGTGGGACTCTGTATGTACGGAGGGGTGTGAAATCGTCTTCCCTGGACCAGCACCGTCCTTGTGAAGTGAGGCGCACGGCAACTGGTGTGGCGGTGGGGCTGTGGAGGAGTGGTGTTCAGTGGCTTTTCCAGTGATTCCAGAGAGATTACACCACCAAGGAGGGGGAAAAAAGTCAGATTTCTGAGGACAAGGATTGGGGGTGAGAGTGAGAGAGAAGAGGGAGAGGACGGAGAGCGGTCTGTGGCTGGCTTACTCTCATCGGAACGAATCCGTGCGAGCCCAGCGTGGGCCCCACTCCATGGCGTTTCCAGGAGCTGGATCGGTCTAGATAGCTCGGCTGTTTTGGTCTAGCTCAGAGCTTCCGCGACATTTCTAGGGTTGTCCTGGACTGACCTGGTCACCCGGAGAGCTCTCTAACTTGGGGCCTCTTTATACTTTTCTCGGTCTTGACCTATGACCCTCAGTTGGGAAAACCCAAACCTATTCTGAAGGATTATTACACTCCCAACTGGAGCTGACTGTGGAGGGAAGGGCGTCTGCGCCTGGGCCTGCGGTGCCTGGCTCTGGGGGGAGGGAGGGCTGATAAAGAGACTCTTGTCGCTTCTGTCTGGCCTGTCCGCTTCTGTGTGGAATTATATCCTGCTGATACCTGTCCTCCATGAGGGCACAGTAAAGGGAAAAGGGCAGACCAAGGACACTGTAGAAAACCAAAGTGTTGGCCTTGTTAGGAGGCTTCACCAACACATGTCTATCACCTTTGCTGCAGCTCTGGTGCCCCCACTTTGTGACACTTGTGCCACTCCCTCCCCTCCTAAAATGAGTTTCTAATAAGGGCTGTGATGGTTAATTTTACATGTGAACTTGACTGGCTATGGGGTGTCTGGATATTTGGCCAAACATTATTCTGGGGATTTTTGGATGAGATTAACATTTTCATCAGTACAGCAGATGGCCCTCCATAAGGTGGGTGGGCCCCATCCAATCAGTTGAAGGCCTAAATAGATTGAAAAGAATGCTCCTCCCCTGAGTAGTAGGGAATTCTCCAACAGACTGCCTTTGCACTCCACCTGTACCAGCGGCGCTCCTTGGTCTTAAGCCTGCTGGCTTGCACTACAGATCTGGGCCTCCCAGTCCCCATCATCACACGAGCCAATTCCTTATGATAAATCTCTTCCTCTCTCTCTCTTCACATCCTGTTGGTTCTGTTTCTCTGGAGAACCCTGACTAATACAAGGGCTACGTGGTACAACTGCACAGTCTGATCTATAAGCTCTTAGCTAGAGAGCAAGTATCTAGCGTAGGGTTTGGCCCATTATAGGGATTCAGCAAATGAATGATAAAAGGATATTTTTAGTCACAGAGTTTATTAGGTGAGAACTGATGTCACCACCAATTGTGTATAGTGTGATGGGTAAGGGACACAGGGCATGAGCTACAGAAGCATGAGGTTGATGAATAAAGGTGCGAAGATGATTGGTAAATGACTTGGTCACCAATGACACAGAGCATCCCTCTATTAATGGTGGAGGAGGCATTCTTGGTGAAGCCCCAAGAAATGTGGCTCCAACACGGAGATAGAAAAGACAGCACATGGAGCAGGTGGCCCTTGAGTTGTGTGTGAGACGGGGGAGGGAGCAGAGTGGAGCTGTTTACATCCTGCTGTCATCAGAGGTGTCTTCGAATCACGAGGATGGCAGGTAAGGATCGGGAGGGTTGGGAGATGATGAAGGTTCTAGTAAAAGCGCAGATGCTGATTCAGTTGGTTTTGGGTGAGAGGAGGCTTGAGATCCGACATTTCTAATAAGCGTCTAGGTGGTGCCCTTGATACTGGTCTGTGGGTCACACTTCAAGTGACAAGGCTCTCATCCTTCCCTTAAACGTGGCTTCTTTGATTCCCTCGGGGGCTGACAGATTTATATGGAGCGGGGTACACTCCACAGAAGAAATGCAGGAACGAACTGGGTCTGGACAGCAGCCAGAGCGCTCACTCTCACTGGTCCCTTCACTGGTCTTCAGAAAGTAAGGGGGTGGGGGACTAATCACATTACTGGTCCCACAAAGAGCCCATGGCCTCTGCTTCTGGGGCAGCCTCCTGTGAGGGCTGCCGGTTTCCTCAGTGGGCCTTTGAGGCCTGGAAGGGACTTTGGCCAAACAAGAGGGTAAAAAGGTAAAGTGATAAACAAGGAATCTTGAGGCTTGGAAACTGTTGTCTCACTCCTCTGGGTCATGGCTGAGGGGAAATTGACCTCAAAATGTGAGAGGGGGAACAGAGGCAAGCAATTTGGGCAAATGAGACCATGAAAAGGGCTGATTTTCTCAGTAATTTCTTTCTTTCTTTTTTTTTTCTTTTTTGAGAAAGATTAGCCCTGAGCTAAGATCTGCTGCCAATCCTCTTCTTTTTGCTGAGGAAGACTGGCTCTGAGCTGACATCCATGCCCATCTTCCTCTACTTTATATGTGGGATGCCTACCACAGCATGGCTTGCCAAGCGGTGCCATGTCTGCACCCGGGATCCCAACGGGCGAACCCCGGATCGCTGAAGTGGAATGTGGAATGTGCGAACTTAACCACTGCACAACTGGGCCAGCCCTCAGTCATTTATTTCAGTATTTCAGTAGATTGTACCTAGCAGCTTGGAGCCTAATAAAAACCAATGTGCTTTCTTCTATATGGGGATTTCTGAGTGTTTTTGAAGTTCTGCGACCTGTTTACAACAGTGTGCTTCTGGAACTGTGGAAGTAGCTCCAACTGCTGTCTGTCTGTCTGTCCACCGTAAGGGCCTGTGCAGACGTGTTTTAGGAGCAGCTGGTGAAGTCAGACAAATTTGTGTCTTCTCTGGGTGAGCTGCCCTCACCCCATTTTTTCCCTCTGGCCTAGTAATTGGTTTCTTCCTTTCCTCTCCTCCCTTATCAAAATCTATCCCTCTTTCTTTTTTCCCACACATTGAGATTCTACAAATGATTAATAACTGACTAGGCTGTGAACTCCTTACAGGCAAAGACAGACTTCTAGGTCCCAGCACAGTCTTGAAAGTAATGGGTATTCAATAAATGGATATTTGTTGGGTGAATGGATAGTTTAAAATCCACCCCCGCTCACCAAGAAGGGTATACATTAAAGAGGGTCACGTCAAACGGATCCATCTCTGACGGGGATCTTAGGAGCAGCTGATAGGTTGGAGGGGACTTTGTGGAGACTTGTAGCTTTCCCAGCACACTGGGAATCACGGCAGAAGGTCCTGGTGATACCTTCTGGTGTGGATGCCAGGAGGCACAATTGCTGAATTGACATTGATCAATTCTAGAAAACAAGGAAGGCTATTGAGCCCGTGGCTTGGGCTCACTCCAAGATAGACAATGATGGAGTGTTTGGCTAGTTCTCAGCACTGACAGATGAGACAACCCTGATCCAGTCTTGAGTGACATAAGGCAGCCATTGAGGTTGTCAATTTCAGGGCCTGGGGGAGCAGCCCAAGCCTTTGACCCCAACCTCTGCCAGGGACTGGCTCCAGCAGCACTGCCACTGCCATGCTGCCCGGGAACTCTGTGGGGGATGGTGCTAGAGCTGCAGACTCTGCTTCCAAATCTGACTCCCCAGCCAAGAAGCAGAGAGAAAGAATAGCAAAGCGTACGTGCTGATTATGTTCCAGATTTTTTTTGAAAATATAGAATTAGGGAGAATAAATGAACATTAACCAAGCCTCTTGAGACAAATCCAAACAGTTTTTTTAAATCATCACATTTGCTGACCCTTCAATGGTCAGCAAAGAGTTTTCTCTTTTAGACTTGGTCGGAGGATCAGGTCTTCTGGCGCTCCGTGAGGTATGGCATTTGTAACTAGTTGTTTTTGTCATATGATCCCAGGAAGAGCAAGAAGGGAGCAGCCTTATGAATCAATGAGTGCTGACCCGCCTGAAAATAGAAATGGCTGGAAGAAAGCAGAGATAGGCAAGAAGCCGGCAGTGGCCTAAACCAGTGAGGGAAAACACTAAACAAATGATTTAAAATATTATCTAAAATCTCTGTGCTTTTGAGGTATTTGGGTGAGGGATTGTCAGTGACTGACAGGCGATCTTCATGATTAATGACTAACAAGTATCTATTGACTGTCCCTTTGCATGACACTACCTTGGATTTGGAAGGGCTTTCCGCTCGAGAATTGTAGAGCTCTTGGCCTTTTGGTCAATAATAAGGAAAGGTAAGAGGAATAAACAATATATTAAAAAAATCTAGAGCTAGCAGTAAATGATCTAACAATCCCGCCAAATCCTTCTTAAACAGTTGTGGGGAATTTCCTAATTTTTCTGACAAATCTTATCTCATCTTCATATTCCTGTTCTTGAGAGATGCTTCTTATCCCATCTTCATGTCCCTGTTCTGATGCTGCTGCATTTCTGGGAATGGGACTGGAGGGGTGAAGGGAGGGTAGGACATTGTAGGTGTTGTGAGTGGAAGGGGTGGGGAGGGTTTGGGGGACCACAGAGAGCCTGGTGAATTCCAGGCAGGAGGAATAACAAAATAGCTTCTTTCATCACAGCCGCATGCTAGAGGGCTATTGGTTAGGAAGCAGTGATGTTTTTCTTAAGGTTAAAATCACCTTTAGAAATATCCCTGGACTACTTTTCCAGGGTGAAAAAGTGTTTTATATCATGTCTGAACTGAACTGTTTGAATACATGAATTGGTTTAAATGGATGGTACCAGATATTGGAGACAGTTTTAACCGCATCCTAAATTCATTCCTTGGCATATCCACAGACATCTAATGATTCAGTGTAACAATAGTAGGCAGAGTAATGGTCCCCCAAAGATATCCACCTTCTAATTCCCCAAACCTGGGAATGTGTTACCTTACATGGCAAAAGAGACTTTGCAGATGTGACTAAGTCAAGGATTTTGAGTTGGGGAGATCATCCTGGGTTGCCCGGTGGGCTCAATGTAGTCACAGTGTCCTTGTAAGGGGAAGGGAGGCAGACGAGTCAGTGTCAGAGAAGGAGATATTGGAATGGAAACAGAGGCTGGAATGAGCCACGGAATGAGAGCAGCTTCTGGAAGCTGGAAAAGGCAAGGAATGGATTCTCCCCTAGAACCTGTAGGAATGCAGCTCTGCCAACACCTTAATTTTAGCCTAGTAAGATACATTTCTAACTTCCAGAAATGTAAGATAATAAGCTTGTGGTAATTGGTTACAGCAGCAATAGAAAACTAATACAGTAACTTTATGTTATAAAATATCTGCGAGCTGAAATAAATACTTTGAAGTCAATGATGTTTGGGGAGAGAGAGACATCCTTTCCCTTGGCGTAACGCTTGCACATGAAGGGTATTACTTAGTGTTAACGCTCTTGGCCTGACCCCACAGGGGAGTGGAGAGAGTGGAGAGCCATGTGACTGGTAAATCTGGGAGCTGTAACTGGGCATGCACCCTCTTTCCCTTTGGGATCTGTCTGCCAAGAGAAGTAAAAGCTCTGCTCTCTCTGGATACATATAGGCCTTTGTTTTCCATCGCTTTTTCGTGATGGATTAGGAAGCCCACTGTAACCCATGTACTGAAGCCCAGTCTGGTCTTTTTCGCTGGGCTCTTCTTTCTCTTTCTCAAGCAGGGACAAGAGGTGTTATTTATTGAATCCCCTGAAACACAACTCATCATATAGATATTCTTCCTCTTTTCCTTGAATAACTTATCATTATTCAATTTATTTACTATGTCTTGCTTAGTTCCAGAGAGTATTTAAGATGACTTATAGATACATTATAATTAAAAAGGAGGAACAGGGAAAATGAGGGATTGTCAGCAACTGACAGGCGATCTTCATGATTAATGACTAACAAGTATCTATTGACTGTCCCTTTGCATGACCCTACCTTGGATTTGGAAGGGCTTTCCTCTTGAGAATTGTAGAGCTCTTGGTCTTTTGGTCAAGAGTAAAGAAAGGTAAGAGGAATAAACAATATATTAAAAAAATCTAGAGCTAGCAGCAAATGATCTGCTGAAACTGGAGTGAGATGAAACTGGAGTGAGGTTAGATGCAAAATACATACCATGAGGGTCTGTTCTGGTGCTGGTAGAGGGTGGGTCTGGGGAGGATCACGAATTTGGCTCTGGGCTTCTTATCAGTCAAAGCAAAGAGGGAAGCCTAATTGGTTAATGATTTATAGAATCATTATAGAATCAAAATCTAATGATTTATGGAATATGGTAGCGAAACACCAACTGGTACTCAAGAGAAATGTAACTATTCCTAGCACTGAGACTGAAAAACTCTCTCCTATGGGTTTTCATAAAGAGACCACATCACATAGTGTAGTGAAGGATTCTAAATATCATCCTGAGTTAACATGGCTATGCATTTCATAAGCTATTTCTTACAATATCCCTCAGTGTAGGTAAATGGTATAATAATACATGCTTCTTTCATTTACCATGAATATTTATTGAGCATCTAGTAAGGGTCGGGGCAGGGTTTGGTGCTAGGGCATACATGGGTGGGCAAAACAGAGTCATCCTTGTCTTTGGGGAGTTTGTATTCTAGAGAGGGAGCCAGATACCATACAAGCAAACCCACACTAGGAAGACATAAAATCAGGCGCTACGACGGTGTGAAACAGGGGATTCACTTTAGATTAGGGGTCAAGGACAACATTTGAGGAAGTGACATTTAAGCTGAGATCTTAGCAATAAGTAAGGTGAGAAAAGCAAAGAATCTTTGTGTGTGTAGTGGGAATAGATGAGATATGTACATGTGTGTGTAACATTCTCGGCAGAGGGAACAACACATTCAGAGGCTCTGAGATGGAAAAGATATGGAAGAAATGAAAAGTCATTGTGTCCTCATTGTAGTGAATGAGAGTGAGTGAGCAGACAATGGCCTGGAGAGTTTGTGTATTTTGTAGCATAAGCAGTAGGAAGCCTTTGAAGGTTTTTGAGGAAGGAAGTGACGTGTTCTAATTTTATATTTTAAGAATCTCTCCCTAGCTGCTGTGTGACAGCAGGCAAGAGAGATTTGGGACCCTGCTGCAGTGGCCCAGGGAGATGATGGTGGCTTGGGCCAGGCGATGGCAGCAGACATGTGGAGATGTATCTATGGTGGTGGACGCAAAAGCATGCAGGATAGGTGGCTTGCTGTTGATCTGGAGAACGTTTCTTCCTATCTCTGAACTTAATGTAATCTTAAATCAATTTTAACTGTTTTTTTTTTAACTGATTGACTATAGCATTTAAATTAGTTGCATGATCAAATTGGGCGTGTTTCCTAGGAGACGCATCTTCAGCTCCAACAGGGTTTTACTTAGAGCAGTGGTTCTCAACCTTGGTGGCACTCTGGACCAACGATAACAGAATCTCTGGGGAAGATATCTAGGCATAGATGTATTCTAAAGCTCCCCATGTGATTCCATTGTGTGGCCATTAAGAACCACCAACTTAGAGCATTAGATTGATGATGAAGTGTAACAGGTAAGGTTAGAATTAAATCCAATATTCAAGGTTGTAAACAAGATGGAGAAGAAATATTTTTACCAATGTGAGCTTTGAATGGAGCAAACTATTAGCAGTTTTCTCTAACTAGCTCTACATGGGGAAAATTAAATCATGATTAACCAAAGAAATTGATATCCTTGCAAACACTTTAACTTTCAGCAACTCTTCTCAAAGGTATCTGAAACCTTCAACTTTACAAATAAGGGTGAATTCTGAGGGAGTGCAGGAATCAAAGTGTAGGCTAATTGGACACAAAAGGTTTCACCTCTGAATTACTGCCAGAGGCCAGCAGTTTTGAGCATATGGTGGCTGCTCAGTGGTGGTTTTTCACAGAACACTTGGCCTGCATCCTGATGCTATGGGAAGATTCCCAGGGCTGCACACTTGTTTGCCCTCATGTTTCAGAAATGATTCATGCGTGCACTGAGTTGGTGAATTCTGATGATTCTGCCAATCCTTCAGAGGTTACTAGCCCTGTAAGGACAGAGATTGTAGCGGACGTCTCTTGTTCCTTCCAGGATCAATTTCATACCTTTCTCTGTTTTCCTAAAAGTACCCTGAGCTTCTCAGCATTATGCAGTGACTCGGTGAGCTGTGATTGCCATAAGCCTATCACATATACTATATCCCTGGTCACATTGATTGGTTAGGAGTTGGCACATGACCCACATCAGACCAACTGGGACCAATAAGACTTAACTCCAGGTCGTTTATTTGAGCTATAGAGGAATGGACCCTCTTTCTGACTAGAAGTGAATGGGTAAGGAGGTAGCTCCAGTAGCTGCTGGTAGACAGTTTGGAACTGTGAAAAGAAATGTCTTTAAGAATGGAGCCAATCCTGAGAAGTCAGGGCTGAAAGATGTTGTATGAGTCATATAGAAAGCTTCATCTGAAGCTAAGACTACCCCTGTAACCTGCAATGATATAGAGACTGTCTGCTGTGTTTACTGTTGATCCAGCATGACAATAAATATTTGTTGAATGAATGAATGGTAAACAGAGAAAAGAGAACAAAGTTAGGAAATAGAAACCAGTATTTAATTTGTTTTATTGCAGAAGAAAAGATCATTACCTAAGAGACCAAACTCCCATCATTTTTCTGATTTTGAAAATCTGCTTGAAATAGCAAAATATGGAATTTGCTTCTGATTACTTTACAATGACAAAGGGAGCTAAAATGGAAAAGAGCAGTAAAAAATGATAAATCTGGCCATGGGATGCATGGGAGGGAGCAAATCCTTTTTCCACAATACTAGTATTGAAGGAAACCTGACTCAGATTTAAGGCATGTGAGTCAATGAATTCCCAAACTGAAGTATTTTATTATTTCTTTAGCTTTACAAATGGTTCACTTCATTTAATCACATTTACCATGACATAAATTACCAATATTTTGCCCATATTTGAATTTGTGGAATCACCATGTCATAAAAAAATATATTCATGTTTCACTACACTAATCAAAAGATAAACATACCTAGCCAATGACACACATCATAATTTGTTATATGAGACTTTATTGGGGGCTACAAGGGTATTTTATAGAAGGAATCTATTTCATTTTACAGATAACATAGGTGAAAAGAAGGCAAAAGAAAGAAGATCTACCAGTGACCTTTATGATGATTGTCACCCAAGGACATATTCAAATATGAGAAAGAGACAATTCACTTTTATAAATGGGAAAAAAGATAGTTTGCATTTGCCAAGAAAAGCTTATACAGTCTCTTCCCAGACAATATGCAATGAAAATTTTCATCGTTTCTTCCCTTCTTAATTTTTTTCTTTATTTTTTTTCACCTACTCACTAGAACATGCTAGATTCTAGGCTACAGGAAAGAGGGAAGTAGAAACAGAAGGATGATAAAAAGAGGGTAGAGTCTGCAAAGGGAGAAGATTTTAATTTCAGATTTCATGCTTTTGGAAATTCAGGTACATCTGATGGGTAGGTAACCACCACTGGAAATGCTGCTCTGGAACTATGTACTGGCTGTAGGATATACCCTTCTGAGTCTACTGCTTAGAGAATTTTTGAGGGTCTAAGGAGGCAACACATTCCACAGTGTCTACTACATTGAGAAAATGTAAGGGTATTATTTCAACCCAGTTACACAAAATTTTGCTTAGCGTTTGATCTGGATTCCTCATTCTTCGTTTCCTCTGACAATAAGGGCCACGATCCATATGTCTCTTGGGAGCCTCCCTGATCAGCTTCACTTCTTTCTGATCCCAGTCTTGTTCTGCATCCCCTTCTGATTCTGTTTCCAGACCTGTGACATGTAGTTGGGTAGGAACCCAAGGAATAGTTTAAAGGAATTAGGGAGTCTTTCCACTAAAGGCTGACTCTAAGGTCTTCTCTTAAAAACCAGTGAACAGATTGTGATCTGAAGTTTATCAAACCGAATTTGCAACTTGGAATATATTCCTCCTTCCCTAGTGTTTAGGTTTCAAGGCTAGCCCATAATGGCACATCATAAAGCTAAATTCTCATGGATGTATATTAAGAATAGTAGAAAAATTCCTTGCTCCACATACTGTTAGAGAAAAAAAATATTAACAGTTTCTCTTGAATCCTAGTGGCCAAAAAAAGCTAGGTGCGAGAAACAGGAGGAGGGCAATGACAGGATGAATAAGAGCTGACATCCCTTGCGTACTTGCCATGTAGGCACTGAGCTAAGAGCTTTACATGAATTATCTCATTTAATTTCTCACTTTAACAGTTAAGGAAAAAGTAGTCTCAGGTTATCCGATTTTTCCAAGAACACACTAGTAGTAAGAGCAGGAGCTCAAAGTAGAATGTAGGTTTGTCTGATTTCAAAGCCCAGGCTTTACCCACTGGTTTTTGTGGTTTTTGTAGAGATTCTGAAGAAAACTTCTAGAAACTTCAGGATCTTGATGTCAGTGGCTTATTACTAAGCCTGATTTTCCTAAAAATTCAAGATTTTTTGATTTTTTATTGCATGTTGTGTTTAGCTTACACATGAAATAGGAGAGGAGAGATGAAAAGAAAAATATTTTGAAAACCAAGGTGAAAGGTGGGGTTAGAGATGAGTGGTGGGAAGTAAGAACAGGAGGAGAAGGGAGGAGGGAGAATGATGGGAAGGTGACGGGGAAAGGTTGTGGGGTTGGGCCCTTCCCTGGAGTCCGGCCCAGTTCCCTTGTTGTCACCAGGAGAGAGGGAAGAGTGGGTTGGGGTGGGGTGAGGTGGGGAGCATGAGACACTCCTAAGCTGGGTCTTTGAAGTATTGGGAATCCTTATGCTAATTATGGGTCTCCTTTGGGTTTATGAAGAGGTCACAAATCATCTAACAGTAACATTAGCTACGTGGCTAATAGGTGACAAAATCAGGATTAGAAGCCAGTCTGTTCCAATTCAAAGCCTGGGCTTTAACCACTCGCTTCTCTCTATGTTTCTGATGGTCCGACTACTGTGTGTGACTGTGGATGTCTTCTATGACATCCCTGCCATTGGTGGTCATGGATTTTAGAAGTTTTACAGACCCTTCAGTTGTAAGAATTTACCATGAAGAGATCATAGTCCCAGATTTATAGTCTGATCTACATTTGGGTCAGATTTGGACAGTTAAAAAACTTTTCTTTCTAAATAATATACCCTGTATATTAATGAAGCCAATTGAGTCTTCCGCCTTTCTTCTCAAGGAAGCATGGAAATCTTGAACTTCTTTCTGTTCTTAAGTTTATACTGTGGTGACTCAAAGGTAAGGAAAGTGATGCTAAGAAACAACAGCACTGGAGGGATTTAAGTTGCTTCAGTACCTTAATGCATACTGAGGTCTTTAGAGCTAGATGGAAATACTTTGGGTTTAATATTCCCATAGATGTGATTGAGGTGATGAGGAAATGTTTGGTTTTTACTTATTCATTGACTTGATATTATGTTGTGCTGGATCAATTATTTATCAATAATTTATAAATTATTCAATTTTATTCTTCATGTATTTATGCTTTTCCAGAAAGGGTTTAAAGGGGCTTGCCAAAACAAATATAAGATTTTTTTCAAGTGAGGAAATCAGGGTGAAAAGAAAATTAATGAAGGAAAAACTAAGTGAAGGCAAAGAAGATGATATTATATAAAACGCACAGTCTCAGCTCTGTATATTAACTTGTAAGAGCCAGAAGACAAATTTGGTCCTGAAGTTTCTGAAGTCAATGTGAAGAGAGTCATAGGATGACTCACAATGTCCAAGAGATAGACGTGTCCATTCTTGCAGTTATCACACAGCCAGTTAACCCTGGACACTGTATTTAAATTCATGTCTTCCTGGCTCCAAGGCTGATGCTGTTTTCAATAAGCTGTGCTGCTTTTGTGTACACACAAATACCCATGTATGAGTGGACTCAATCAGTGACAAGTGTAATGACACCAAAGCTAAGGCTTTGCTTACTTGAAAACTCCTTTATTTGTTGATTAGTTTTTATGTTGTTTTATGACCTTGGGCAAATTTTTGTTGTTGTTGTGGAGGTCCAAAACAGCTAGTAGTCTAGGCTCAGAATTGGCAGTGTCATGGAAACAACCTAAGTGCCCATCAATGGATGAATGGATAAAGAAGATGTGGTATATATACATAATGGAATACTACTCAGCCATAAAAAATGATGAAATCTTGCCATTTGTGACAACACAGATGGGTCTTGAGGGCATTATGCTAAGCGAAATAAGTCAGACAGAGAAAGTCAAACACTGTATGATTTCACTCAATTGTGGAAGATTAAAACAATAACAACAATGACAAATAAACACATAGATACAGAGAACAGATTGATGGTTACCAGAGCAGAAGCGTGGGGAGGGGAGAGGGCAAAAGGAGTAAAAGTCACATGTGTACGGTGATCGGTGGTTATTAGACTTTAGGTGGGGAACATGATGTAGTCTACACAGAAACTGGAATACAATGATGTACACCTGAAATTTATATAATGTTATAAACCAGTGTTGCCTCAATAAAAAGAATAATAAAAAGGAATTGATAGTGTTGCTTTTGCCAACATTCTATTGGCTGAGGCAAGTCACAAGGCCAGACCAGAATCATTGAGTAGAGATTCCATCTTTTGATGAGAATTACTGCAAAATCACATTGTATAGAGTGTGGATACAGGGGGACATAACAATTGTTGACTATTTTTGTACTTCATCTATTGCAACCTCTGTCTGTAAAATAAAGATAATAGTAGTCTCTATAGGTTGATTGTGGAAATTAAATGAGATAATGTGGAAAAAGCTGGGATGTTACTTGGCACTTAAGAAATGTTGGAAATTTGTAGTTATTGTTATATCACTTATCCTCACAACCAACCATATGAAGATATTGTAATCCTCATCTTAGAAATGAAGAAGCTCAGAGAGTTTAAGTAACTTGTCCCTGACCACATGGTTAGTCAATTGTGGAGCCAGGATTCAAACCAAGCTTTGTTTGACCTCAAAGCTTGTAGCAAAGACTTCCTAAGTGTTCACCAAATCTGTTTTATTTTTTTTCTGGACACATAAATAGACTACATTTCCCAGTCTCCCTTGTAGTAAGTGTGACCGAGTGCTTGGGTTCTAGCCCATAAATGGTGAGCAGTAATGCTCAGGAGGGAAGGAGTCCAGATCTCTGAATGTCTACATGGAAGAGAAATGCCTGCAGATTAGAAACACTGATTTTGGACTTTAGTGAGCCAGAAATAAACTTTTACTGTGAAAAGCCAATGAAGTGTTGGAGTTTGTTACAGTAAAAACAAGGCAACTACTACAGTTAAATTGTAACGAGCTAGCTGTAACAAACTGACTAATACCAGCTATAACAAACTAACTAATAGTAGCTATGACAAACTAGCTGTAACAAACTAATTCTAGCTATAATTAGCTAGTTGTTACTAGCTGTAAGACCTTGGGCAAATTAATTAATGTGTTTGAGTTTCAGTTTCCTTGTTTTCGAAATTGGGATCTTAATACCTTTGTGGTATTGTTGTAAGATTAGAGATAATGTGTGTATATATATCACTAATGTAATGCTGGAGATTTGACAGGTGTTCAAAAATGATAGCCATTATTAATTTCCAAAGCTTCTCATCTTGGACCAGACATTACTTTGGTTTGATAACGTCCCTAATAGTTTCACGAATGGCAATAATAATAGCAACAACAGATAGAATTTATTACCTTCTTGGAATGTGTGAAGTGCCAAGCACTTTTTTGGAGCATGCCGTATCTCACATATTCCTCCCAAAAAAACCTGTGAAGTCAGAGCTCTATCATCTCCAGCTTAGAGATGATGAGGCTGAGGATGAGACGTCAATAGAACCATCTGTTTTGGAAGTGAATGTTGTACATGTTCTGAGTAGGAATATGTGCTGTTCATCAATTGATGTTAGTCAGCTATAGGAATTCATCTGTAAACTATGCTTGTTAAGATGCTACCCTTTCAGCATCACATCGGAGACAGTATTTTTGTGCAACTGTGTAAATCACTCCTATTTGTCTTGGAAAAGAGTATATGGCTCTAACCACCTATTTTAAAAGAAGATCACCACTCCAGTGTAGTTGCTGTTATTGTTGCCTTTGCCACACCATATTTAAAGGAGTCACGAGACAAGACTTCCTCAGTTGCTGGGGAGTTGTTTCATGGCAGTACTTTTCAGGCCATCCTTCCCATTTAGGCAAAATATGATGTGGGGGTCGGGTCAAATCCTTCACTAGTGCGTCAGAAATACCAAGTTTTACACCAGCATGTCATTCTAAAGAGCAGGGGAGTAGGAGGAGCTGGCCTTGGTGCTCGTGGGTGGATGACTCCATTTGAAAGACCAGTTACTGAGATGTTATCTGGGTTACTTCAAGACGTACGGGGGAGACACTTTTCTTTCCTCAGCTTTTAAAGATTTTATTTTTCGTTTTTCTCCCCAAAACCCCCTGGTACATAGTTGTGTATTTTTAGTTGTGGGTCCTTCTAGTTGTGGCATGTGCAACGCCGCCTTAGCATGGCCTGATGAGCGGTTCCATGTCTGCGCCCAGGATCAGAACTGGCGAAACCCTGGGCCGCTGAAGAGGAGGGCGCGAACTTAACCACTTGGCCATGGGGCCGGCCCCCTTTCCTCAGCTTTTAGAACGGCTTGTTCAGGTTGGGAGTGTGGAGAGCCTGAAGGTATATTTTATCACTTTTTTCTCTTGGGAGTTTTTCTTCATTTCTTTTTTAGTTTAAATGAAAAAAAATTACAAGAAGGTGCAAGTACCATAGTTCTCTACTTGGTTACCCTATCATTTTGAATATTCCTATGCCACAATATACATCCCATGCCCCTGGAATCTTTTGGGTTCCTTGTATTTGGTGACATGGATGACACAATATATGCCCTCTATTGATTGGAAATGTCAAACTCAATAGAAAATGAAACCTTTATTTTTGAATTATTTGTCAGAGCTTTTCATTTGTATAAAAATACTGCATGTAGCAAAGAATTGTGGCCACTTCCTTTTACATCTCTGAGTTATCTCTCTTGTATAACTGTGTAATATAACTGCTTGTTAGGTCTGTTGACTGTTGTATTTGGTTTGGATAAAAGCCTATAGATTTTTCTCGCACAATGGGAGTGGGGAATGGCTTATTTAAAGAGAACTATGGCAAAGAAACATATGGCGATTGCTAATGTACGCGTTTCCATCAGGACCAGGCTTCTCGAACTGGCTTTGAGTAACAAGCACGGAGAGAAAACGGATGCTTCCTCCTAGAACATCAACTCCCAACAAAACAACCAAATAACAGCACTTCATGTTCACGTTAAAACAAAGAAGGATATGTTATGGGGTAGAATGCCAAATTCGCAAGGAAATTAGAGATAAAACAAAGCAGTTCAAGGAAATTTTCTTCTTGCCACTGCTGGGTATAGTCCTCAAGATTGCCTCCCCGCCATTTCCAAGTTGCTCATATCCCTTTGGGCTCACCACCAAAGGATTTACTTCGTAGTCATTTCCACTGAAAGACTCCATTTGGTGGAAAGTTTTGAGAGGCACTGGTGGTTCCACCATGACCCTTTATTTCACTCGAGGGGAATATGGTCTTTAGAAGTGGTACCCTTACACCATTTATTCATTTATCTTTATACCATGGAATCTCCAGGCCTGAAGATAAGTTAACCTGACATTTAGCTACTGGATCAACCCGAGCTGCCAGGGGCTCTGCCCCTGCAGACACCCTGCAGGCCTCAGGATGGCATCCCAGTTGGCCCTGGGTGCCAGCCTGTACTTTTTTCCTCTTAAGCTCTTAGCAACATAACTAACTGCTCTGCAAAGTTAACTGGATATTGATGCCCCTGTCATCTGCAAAGCTGCAGAAGGCACATAAAGGGAGTTAATGTGAGTGTCTTTTGCTTGTACTTGCTTTCCTTTATATCAATAAATCCTAAGCCCTCCCTTGAAGTCATCCAAAACTACTGGCAAGTCATTCTTCTGAATGTGTGCCCAGAGACAAGGGGAACAAGTATTTGTGTAAAATATAAAAATAAAGCTGGCAAGTCGTTGATGGGATTAGACTCTTTCTCTCTCCCTCTTTCTCTTAAGTATTTATGGCTGTATCAAAGATTTGGGAGGGTGCAAATGATTTTTGGTCCTTGCTTTCCCAGAAAGCTTAGAGAATAGATGATCAATACTATTGGGATGGCATTGCATTTTTGACTCACTATTTAAAATCCACATTTTTCTTTTCTTAATGAAGACCTCCAGTGATCATGGGATGAACGCATGTATGGTGTGGCCTCCTGCTGCGCTTGACCTGTCCCTGAGTAGCATTTTGTGAGCGACTCTAGAACTTATAATAACTTCAAAGGCACTTTCCTGGGCACTGCCTGTGATATCTGGAATTTATATTATATTAGTCAGTATTTCCCAAGCATGCTCTGGGAAGAAAACTAGTGAAATATTGGGAGAAGGCTGGCCATGGACTGAATTTGAAATCAAAAGCTTTAGATACTTAGTCCACTGCTGAACACATTCTTAATAAAATAGAAATTCCGCCTCATGGAACTATTATTATAAATGGGAAAACAAATACAGTGGAATGCTCTAATAAATGTCTTGTTACATTAAATAAGTTGAATAATTTTCCTTGAAAAATCTGTTACATGGGGGAAATCCTGACATAGCGTGATTCCATTATGTTTTCGCTTGTTCTATAAAACCAGTAGGTATTTATGAAGTGTCCACTGTGAGATTGAATATCTAGACTCCAAGGGGGCCCTGTAGTTTGTGGCTTGATTGTTTTTCTTGACAACTTGTGCTGGGCATTGACCATCTACTCCCTCCATCACTGCTTCCACCACATATTCAATGGAAATATTCTAGTATCTTTCTATTCACTCACTATTTCTCTTCTGCTCCCTGCAGTCCTCCACAATCTCAGCCATATCATTATTTTTTTTCTCTGAGAGCAATCAACCAGCAAGTATTTGTTATGTTGTTGCTGTAACAGGCTTTGTGGGAATTAAGCTATAATTCCTCAAGGAAAGGGGAAGATTTCTGTCCAAATTGCTCCACATAACAGCTGATATAGTAATATTTCATGCCAGAAAGTACTTAATGGTTTTGATGACAATAATAAATACATACTTTAGATAAGGATGGGCTCTTTCTTTCTTTTAAACACAACTACACTTAGACTATTCCAAAAAGAAAGTACATTCATATACTCTTTTTTTTTTTTTTTCTGGTGAGGAAGATTGTTGCTGAGCTAACATCTGTTGCCAATATTCCTCTTTTTGCTTGAGGAAGATTGTCACTGAGCTAACATCTGTAACAATCTTCCTCTGTTTTATATGTGGGATGCCACCACAGGATGGTTTGATGAGCGGTGTGCGGGTCCACACCTGGGATTCGAACCTTGAACCCCAGGCCACCAAACCGGATCATGCGAACTTAACCACTACACCACTGGGATGGCCCCCTCTTTTTGTTTTTGAAGAGACTCTCTATTGGTTTTTATTTTTTAAATTTTATTTATTTATTTTTTTATTGAGGTATAATTGATAGATGACATCATATTAGTTTCAGGTGTCCTACATAATGATCTGATGTTTGCATATGTGGTGAAATGATCACCACAATAAGTCTAGTTAACATCTGTCACGACATATTGTTACAAAAATTTTTTTTCTTGCAATGAGGACTTTTAAGATCTACTCTCCCAGCAACTTTCAAATATGCAATACAGTATTATTAATTATAGTCACCATGTGGTACATTACGTCCCCATGACTTATTTATTTATATCTGGAAGTTTGTACTTTTTGACCCCCTTCATCCATTTTACCCACCCCCTCACCCTTGCCTCTGACAACCACCAAATCTGTTCACCATATCTATGAGTTTGGTTACTTTTAGATTCCACATATAAGTAAGATCATACGGTATTTGTCTTTCTCTGTCTGACTTATTTCACTTAGCATAATGCTCTCAGGGTCCACCCATGTTGCTGCAAATGGCCAGATTTCATTCACATACTCTGATTATTAAAACTTTTCGTGTTTCCAGTTAACCATGAGTCACCTCCCAGCTTTTGCTCCTTCCTGTTAACCAAATCCACTCCTTCGGGGTTTTCCCAAAGGCTCTATTTTCAATATTATAAATTACTCATTTTATCATTCTACCATATTTACAGAGTACTTACTATACAGAATAAAATGCAAAATTCTGGGACACTTTATAAAGGAAATGCAAGTCAGAGCCATTGCCCCTGAGGACTGGAAATAGTGATATTCAGATAGCCACAAAGATTTCTATTTTAGTTCTCCAGAATTCCATCTCTGGTCTTTTAGCATAGAGCCCAGTTGCTTGGTAGCTCTCTCTTTCTGATGCCCTTGACTACAGAAAATATCACACACATTGTTAAAGGACCTTTTCTTTTCCTCGGTCTGATCATCTTGAGAGAAGTCTAATTTCATGTATCTCTGTCCTTTAAGCAGGCAGCAGAGACTATCACAAAATTGCGGCCAAGGCCCCCGACCTGACTCTCTTAACCCCTGAAATAGAGAAGAAGCCCTTGACAGGTGCAGTGGGTCAGTCAAGTCAGGTTCTGACAACCAAATTAATGGTTCTATTCAAAGAAACTTTTGGAAACAACTTGAAGCCTTTTAAATTTCCCAAAAGAGCCAGTAAGAGTGTTTGGACTGCTGACTTCCAATGTTCTTAGAATAACATGGGAACCACAGAAAGTCTGTGAGGCTCCCCTGAAGTTTCTCTAGTAATATGAGTCAAATTGTTGGATGAACTCTCATTCCTATTTCCACTTTAAAATGATTTGTTACTCATTTGAATAAGTTATACTCACTAGTGTGTAATGACCTAGAAAGACCATGGGCCAAGTTTGGGCCCCCACAGCCTCAGCACCCAGCCTAAAGTGTGATAAGGCAGTGTGGTTTTATGGTTATGAGCATGTGCTCATCTTGCTCATGCGTGATGTGACCACACACACGTTTCTTAATTGTGTTGCATTGTCCTCATCTCCAGAAATGGAGAAATCACAGTTACCTCCCAGGATCACCATGAAAATGTACTTAAATACGTGAAAGTCCTCATCACAGTTCCTGAAGCATGAGCAGTGGTCCTTAATTCTGTAAACACTGACTATATTCGCATCCTACGCATGACTAAAAGTACACAGCTCAAGACTGTCCAACCCTGATTTTTGAAAAGTTGTTTTTATATCTTGCTGATGATGACTGTTGCTTTAACAATTTCTACAGCTTCCTAAAAGTGCTCTGGTCTGAATTATGTCCTTTTCCTATGCTTGAGGGAAACAAACAAGCAAAAAAGTGAAATATTAGAGTTTCCTTTACTAACACATCTAAGATGGATTTGACTTTACTTTTCTAAATATACCTGAACTCTACAATTTTTTTCCCTTCATTTCTGACTTATGAGTTATAAAGAAAAATTTTTTCCCTCCATGAAAGATTTGCCACGTTAGGCTATGATCTACTGCTGGTGGACACCAAGGCCAAGAGGTGAACCCATTTGGGTGAATCTAAAATGCATTGAATACGGTCAGAAGCTTGCCAACGCTTGGCAGCTGCAGGACCAGCAGGACAGAGCAGGGTGGGAGAACAGCCAGGCTTAAGTGGCGAGAAAAATTCCTTTCACACCTAAACTGTACTTGCTAAAGAATGAGAAGCATGTGAAAAATCCCTTGATCTCACTGTGCTGTGGTAATAAGAGGAGGTGTGATGGAGGTGGTCTGATGATACACATCAATTAGCTCAGCCTAACCTTCGAATACAGTAGAAGTCTGTAGTAAAAGCTGACTTACAAAACGTATACCTAAAATTTCACCAGCATTTTTCAGTTATATCTCTCATTTCTACCTTATTTAGATACTATTTGGAAAACGCAACAAGAAATTACCCTTTGGAGCCATACTTCAACTGAAACTTAACAAGTGTGTAATTGGAGTTTTTGGCTAACAGCTAACAGAATGCCACGTCACAACTCCTGCTGTTGGCCTAAGAGGGGAACCAGGGGGATGTAAGAAATCATAATGACTTTCAAGAGCAGATCTGTTTTAATGTTTCAAATTAATTTTTTCCAGGGACTGGTGTTGATCCGACATTTATACTGTTTCAAGTGTTATATAGAATACTTTGGAAACTAAAGAAAATTATTCTTTTTAAGTTTTAAAGTTTTTTCTCACGAGATAAACTGAGCTGGTTAATGTTTTGTCAAATGCTTTCTAGGTTATGTCATCTTGTTTTCCGCTAGCGCCAAGCTCTTTCTTAACAATAGAGAAACTCTGATATTTTTTCTCTTGCTCATATTTTTTCTTATTTCTATAGGCAAACTATATCTCATGAAACATCGTCTTTTGTCTACTCAAGGCTTTTTGAAATAAAGTTCCCACAGTATGTAACATGTATGTGTGTGTGTGAGCATGTCCGCATGTGTGTTGCAAACTTCTTTCTACGAAGAAAGAATTATGGACCTTTCAGTGCTTTTTGCCCACTAGAAAATATTCCGTGCCACATATGGACTTTGGAAAGAATATCCCAAAAGGCATTCAACTGGGTTATCTACCATCATAGCTGGTTCACATAGCAGGTTCTGTTGACAAGGCTTTGTTCAAAGCAAAGGTACTATGTCAAGTGATTCATGAAACTTGCATCCTTTCTTAGGACCTGCAGCCTCTCTTGGAACTTGCTGGCCATTTAAGAGCCTTTCTGGAGACAGAGTAAAGAAAAAGGATGTAGAAGGGGAGATTTGATATATGTAGAAAATGCAGAAACAATTTTAACTCTTTGTGAGAGCTGTGTTTAGCTTTCAGAACGTTGAAATAGTGAATAAATGTATTTATGAAAGAGAATTCCTGCCCCATATGCACATTTTTCTCCTGGGGATATGTTTATCCAGGCAGAAAAAAGTATTTGTTAAAGAAAGTAATAAATTTGCATTTTGGTGTTTCCTCTCCGTGAGAAAATAATTCTGAGTTTAAGTCTTTTGGTAAGTTCTAGGGGAGAATTACAGAATTTAATTTTCTGGTTTAACCAGTTTCAGAGTTATTAATCAGAAAGAAGCCCTGCCGTATAGTAACAGTTCCAACAACGTGCTTACTTATCTCTAATACCAAACGACTGTCTCAGTTTGAACAAGTGTGTGTTTGCTGCACAGGGCAAAATTATCATTTTAAAAAACGTTCCTCCAAAGAGGATTTTATCCCAATATTTTGTTTTGAATATTTTCTAACATACTGAAAAGTTGGAAGAGCGATATGAGCACCCTCTACCCCCACCTAGATTCAACAGTGTTAAGGTTTTGCTACATAGGCTTTATTTCTCCACGTATGTGCACACATTTTTTTCCCCCCTGAACCATTTGAAAGTGAACTGCAGACATGGTGACATTTTATCCATAAGCACTTTAGCAGCATCTCCTAAAAATGACATTCTCCTATGTAACCACAATATTGTTATTATACCCAAGAAAATTAACACTAATTTCCTAATATAATCTAAATTATTCCATGTTAATATGTCCTTAGTCGCCCATAAAATGTCTTCAATAACTTTTTTTCTTTTTAAAGAGTCCAGCCCAGTTTTCTGGTAGAATATATCACATTCTGGAACTAGTAATATAGTAGTAGTTTTGATATGTTTTTTGATAATTTAGAATCACAAAAAAAGCAGCCTAAGAACTTAGTTTAGCATATTAGTAAAGAGAGCATTATCAAAGTGGTGAATGGTTTCAGATTAATACAGAAACCCCAGGACAGAATGAATTTGGCAGGAAACATCATAGTATTTTGGGATCATGATGCTTCCAAGTTTACTGATTTTTAGATATTCTAAAATCAAAAGAAACGGAACTAATTTCTTTAACAGTTCATCATTCCTCAGTGGATATGTTTAGCAAATGGTTGGGAATGCTAGCTTGTGGTTTACAAGAGAAATTGTGGTTCAAGAAAACAGAATTGTCTTCTTTCAAAAAACAGAAGAGGAGGGAACACTTCCAAATTCATTTTATGAGGCCAACATTACCCTGATACCAAACCCAGACAAGGACACCAAAAGAAACGAAAATTACAATCTAATATCCCTGATGAACATAGATGCAAAAATTCTCAACAAAATATTAGCAAAATGAATTCAACAATACATTAAAAAGATCATATTCTATGATAAAGTGGAATTTATTCCAGGGATGGAGGGATGGTTCAACATCTGTAAGTCAATAGATGTTATGCACCATATTACAAAAATGAAAGATAAAAATTACATGATCATCTCAAGAGATGCAGAAAAAACATTTGATAAAATTCAACATATATTTATGATAAAAACTATCCACAAAGTGGATATAGAGGGAATGTACCTCAACATAATAAAGTTTGTCATAACATATGACAAACCCACAGCTAACATCATACTCATTGGTGAAAAGATTTTCCTCTAAGATCAGGAAAAAGACAGATGCCCACACTCACAACTTTTATTCACCCTAGTATTGGAAGTCCTAGACAGAATGATTAGGCAAGAAAAATAAAAGTCATCCAAATTGGAAAGGCAGAAGTTAAACTGTCACTATTTGCAGATGATATATTATATATAGAAAACCCCAAATACCCCACCAAAAAATTGTTAGAACTACTAAATGAATTCAGTGAAATTGCAGGACACAAAATCACTATACAGAAATCTGTTGCACTTCTATACACTAATAACAAACTATCAGAAAGAGAAATTAAGAAAACAATCCCATTTACAATTGCATCAAAAAGAATAAAATACCCAAGAATAAATTTAACCAAAGAGGTGAAAGACCTGTACACTGAAAACTATAAGATATTGATGAAAGAAATTGAAGAAGACACAAATAAATGGAAAGGTATTCTGTGCTCATGGATTGGAAGAATTAATACAGGCGTGCCTTGTTTTATCGTGCTTCACTTTATTGCACATTGCAGATATTGAGTTTTTCACAAATTGAAGATTTGTGGCAACCCTGCATCAAACAAGTCTGTTGACACCATTTTTTCCAACAGCATTTTCTCACATACACACACACAAACGCAGAACAGCCTTTTTAATTAGGGTATGTACATTGTTTAAATAGAGTGTTATTGTACACTTAATAGACTACAGTATAGTGTAAAAGTAACTTTATATGCATGGGGAAAGCAAAAAATTTGTATGACTCGCTTTATTGAGACATTCGCTTTATTAGTGGTCTGGAACTGAAACTGCAATATCTCTGAGGTATACCTGTATTTAAAAATGTTTATACTACCCAACGCAATCTA